>NW_015507417.1:2380-14980 GCF_001515645.1 Sinocyclocheilus grahami | reverse complement strand
TGTCTTTGGCTGCACAGACGAGCACATAACACTATTTAGAGTCCCAGCCTCAGAGGAGACGAGAGAGCAGTGGATTTATTGATTTATTTAATATATATTGCTGCTGCCACACAGATCTAAAATAAACATGCGATTTATTTCCCAGCTGTTTACCTTCACAGACATAACCCACTGTTTTTGTAACTTGTGTGTTTTTAACGTAAATTTGTGTGTGAATGAGAACTTAGTTTAGTACTCGCATGCTGTGACAGCCGCTTTCTGTGAGTGTGCTTTGGATGTGTGTGCTCAGAAAACCGTATATCAGAAGTTTAAACTCATATAGTTTAAAATGCATGATTTCAGCGAGATAAACATGATAATCAGAACCAAAACAGATGTTTTTAGCAGATACCAGCTGTAAAGGCACAGCTCTATTCTGGAAAAGGGGGCGGGGAGCAGCAGCTCATTTGCATTTAAAGACACAGGCCTGAAAAACAGCGTGTTTCTGCAATAAATGATCTGTGGAGTATTTTGAGCTGAAACTTCACAGACACATTCTGGGGACACAAGAGACTTATATTACATATTGTAAAAAGGGGCATAATGTGTCACCTTTAAGATGAGTTTAATCAACTTTACTTGAAGCAAATACAAAAGTCAAGCAAAAGAGAAAATGAATGAGGCATATCTGTGTATTTATTGATGAGTCTCTGATGTGGTTTCTCTCCAGTGTGAATCCTTTCATGTGCTTTCAGGGTTTCTGACAGACTCAATTTCTTGTTGCAGTAAGAACACTTAAAAAAAAAATTTTTTTTATACAGAGTGATGTTTTGGTGCTTTCAGTTCAGCATCTGTAGTGTAGGACTTCCAGCACTTAAAACACACACAACATCAACTCTTCCCGCATTGATCACGGTGGTCTGGTTTCTTTACTGCATGGATCTTCATGTGTAGCTTTAGGCGACTTTTCATAGCGAAACCTCTTCCGCACTAATCACACGTGTGTGGCTTCTCTCTATTGTGGATCTGCTCATGTGATTTCAGATGTGCTGACTGACTGAATCTCTTGTCGCAGTGTGAAAACTTGTATGTTTTTTTTCTCAGTGTGAATCCTCTGGTGCCGTTTTAAATGGTTTTCCAAAATAAAAGTCTTCCCACACTCAAAGCACATATAATCTCTCATGTGATTTTACATTTTGCCGCCATGAAAAACTCTTCACAAAGAACAAGAATGTGGTTTCTCCTTCGTATGAACTGTCAGGTACCTCTTCAGGGATGATGTCTCAGGAAATCTTTTGTCGCATTGATCACATGCATATGGCTTTTCTCCGGTGTGGACCCTCATGTGTACTTTAAGGGTTAATGATCGAGTGAAACTCTTTCCACATTGATCACACGTGTGTGGTTTCTCTCCAGTGTGGAACGCCTCATGTCTTTTCAGATGTTCTGACAGACTGAATCTCTTGTCACAGTGTGAACACTTGTATGGCTTTTCTCCAGTGTGAATAATCTAATGCCGTTTTAAATGGGATTCCGAAGTAAAAGTCTTTCCACAGTTAAAGCACATATGAGCTCCTACACCAGTATGTGTTTTCTGATGTAATTTTAAAGTTTGCAGACGAGAAAAACTCTTTCCACATAAAGAACATGAATATGGCTTCTCCTTCGAATGAACTGTCAGGTGTTTCTTCAGGGCTGATGAATCAAGAAATGTTTTGCCGCATTGATCACATGTGAACGGCCTCTCTCCAGTGTGGATTCTCATGTGAACATCAAGATTATGTTTCCCTGAGAATGTTTTTTCACAGTGATCACAAACGTACGGCTTCTGTCCAGTGTGGATCCTCATGTGTCCTTTAAGGTGTGATGATTGTGTGTAGCCCTTCCCACACGTGAATGGCCTCTCTCCAGTGTGAACTCTTTCGTGAAACTTAAGATGTTGCTTGTTTGAGAATCTCTTTTCACACTGGTCACATTTGAACAGCTTTTCTCCCATGTGGATCATCATGTGTAAGTTAAGGCTTTCTTTTTGTGTGAATCGATTCCCACAGCGATCACACTTGAATGGCTTTTCTCCAGTGTGAACTCTCATGTGAACATTAAGATTGCTTTTGCATGAGAATCTCTTCCCACACTGAGTGCAGGTGAATGATTTCTCAGCTCTTCTTAAAAAAATTATTTTTAGTTTTCGAGCGACTCAGAGGCTTTTCTCCAGGTTTGACATGAGGTTTCTCCTCCACTTCACTCAGTTCTTCACTCTCCTCGTTCTCTTCTCTGTAACAAAATGTTAGAAATGACAGAATATATATTATTTTTAACTCTTAGAAATGTTCATTCTAAGGACAAAGATCTTGACCATATTGTATTATTGCTTTGTCTACTGGGTAAATTTCACATCCATTAAGCCAGAACCATGCATTGTAAACCTAACTTTAGAATGTTTTCATCTGATAAAACGTCCCTTTTTACTTATTTTAAGAATGTGTCAAAAGCTTCCAAAACATTTAACATTCTTGTGTAATAAACACCAACCTCGCTGTTCTTCAGTGTGTTTCATTCTGCAGGGTTCTGGATCACTCATGTTCTCTCTGTCCTCTTTAATAAACTCAGTCTTTGCAGATTTCACTTCTTCCTGATGGTTTGATGTTCGTCTGCACTTGTAAACTGACGGGAAAATTCCAGCATTTCTTGGTGAATTACAGGAGGCGGGGCTTCATTTACTGAATTGCAGTTTGGTTGGAGGAGCTGATCGTCTAAATCAGATTATATCGGTTGTTTGTTTTTACAGGGTCAAAAAGGAGACTTTTTAGTGTCTGCATTAAATTACATTTACAAAACTGACTTTATGCAAATAGAAAGCATATTAAATGCAAGTAAAGTGTCCGCTTTAATGTTTCAAATAACTTTAGAGAAAATCAAATGTCTAAATATGAGCAAAACAATGTTCCATCGTCATTCAGTGTAACAGATATATTTATGTCAAAATGTTTTGGGCATAGAAACAAATTGTTACACTCAATTACATTTAATTAATTTTAGTCTTTTTTTTTTGCTCAGAAAATTAAACATTTATGATTCATAAAAAAATAAATAAATTCACACAAAGAAAGTGAAAGCTGTATTATTTTTGATGCTTGAAAACACCTTTTGGTCTTTGACCCATATTGACACATTTAAGCATTTATGTGGGTCTATCATAAAGCAACTGATGCTAATTCACATGCTAATTCTTTTTTTATTGCTAATTCTAAAATTATTATGCTTCCTTATTAAAATAGACAGATATCTAGAAAAGTAACTGTAAGAAAAACAGCTGAAAGCATAAACAGAAATAAATGTACAGATTTGAGTGAGAAATAAGCAGTAACGCTTTAGATTACAGCCCACAATGTACCGCGCAATTAAGCAGAATCTACAGCGTACCTATTTGTAACTATAGAGTACTCCACAGTACTCTAAACATTTTTCTTAACTACTGTGCAAACATACACCCTTGTTATATGTAGTTACTGTGTAAGTGTGTCAATAAAGAATAACAATTTGGTCCCTCAGTAAATTCTCTTTGCCACCTTGAAGAATTCTCAGTTACTTTAAAGTGTAAATAAACGGCCGGGAAGTAAGAAAACACACAGTCAAATGTATCCTCAATACTTCAATTTATTCATAGAAATACAGATATTATATAGGCATATGTCGAGGGGAGTTTCATCCTCTTAACCAATGAGGATATGAATAACATACACGTAGGATCTTTGGCCAAGAACATGTGTTTATATAAAATAGCCACATGTACAGAAAAACATGGACATATTAGGAATAGACTTTTGCGAAGAATGCTGAACTGTCTTCAGAGTTTCATCACAAACTCCTTTACCCTTGTAGTCCAAACATTCATGTCTTTATTGGGGCCTTTAAATCAAGAGAAGCTAATGTATACATTTAAGCATGCATACCTTGCATATAAGTAAGACATATTTAAAACATAATATCAAGAGAGAGAGATGGATATCGAAGGGGGATTAAGAGAGAATGCGTTGTATATAGAGAAGAGTGCTGAGAGAGAAGGAGAAAAAAGGAGGGGGCTGAGCATCCCTGGAACATTCTCTTAACAAGACAGAGAGTGTTTTCTAACAAAGTGTAACATCCGTGGGCTGTAATTAAAATGATCCCTTGTTACCCTCTTGTTACATGCGGTCTGTGTGTCATGCATACCACCTACTTGTAATTTCAGAATAGGTGCCTTTTAGTTATAAAATACTTACAGTATAAATGCTTTATAATTTTGCATATTATTACCCCTTTATTCCCCAAACGTTGCATATTGTTCCCTTATACCTACCAGTAGGTACTGGAAGTACTCTATTATAGTTACAAATAGGTACGCTGTAAATTCTGTTTAATTACGCGGAGATTAACGGCTGCATCCGAAAGCTCTAAAATGCTGTTTTCAAAGGCAGCATTTCAAGGCAGGAAGGCATGAAGGCACGTCCAAATCCAAATTCTGCTTCACTTCCTGTATCCGGAGGTACCGTCTTCTGGTAGAATTTTGAAGGCAGCATAGATGTATCCTTCGCTGCCTTTGATATCCCACAATCCTGTGCGTTCCATTCCGGGATGGTTGGGAAAGTTGCGCTTGGTGGTCAGTTTGTGTGTAAATGTATGTTTCTGACTAACTTTTTGCACCTTTGTTATTTCTAGCGAGAAAACTATAATGCTATAAGAAACAGAAAATATGAATTCATTGTTTACCTGGGGCTTCAGTCTATGATTACCTCACCTCTTATCTGACGAGTCTTCAGGTTTGAGTCGTTCGTTCATCACGTGACAGCCCCATAAGCTTAACCAATGCAGTCTGAGCCGGAAAGAGAATTGATTAGTTCATCTCTCGAGTCTTCAGGTTTGAGTCGTTTGTTCATCACGTGACAGACCCATAAGCTTAACCAATGCAGTCTGAGCCGGAAAGAGAATTGATTAGTTCATCTCTCGAGTCTTCAGGTTTGAGTCGTTTGTTCATCACGTGACAGACCCATAAGCTTAACCAATGCAGTCTGTAACGGGGCTGACGAGACGTGAGACGTTCGGATCCAAATGCAAAGCTTTAATTGGAGAAGACACAGACGTGGTCATAAAGCAGGCAGGGTCAAACAGAGGCAGACAGGTATATGGCGGGCAAAACACAAGAATAATCCTAGGGCTAGCGTGGGTCGATAAACTGCAGACAGAGTCACAGGGGCAAGGCTAAAGGGAGGAATCCAGGAAAACAGGCGAAGATCAAAACCGGAGAAAAACAGACAAGGCTAAGGCTAAGGCTAAGGCTAAGGCTAAGCAGGGAAACAAACAAGGGCTCTGTATTGTCGCTGTCGCTATCGCTAGGGGAGTGATAATCGCTGAACAATACTCGGCAGAGGGAAGGGATCAGAGTGAGTGTTAAATAGTGAGGGAGTGATATGAAACAGCTGGGTGCAATCAGTGTAAACAGCTGTGTGCAATCCATGCTGAGTGCAATCAGTGCAATGCATGATGGGAAATGTAGTCCGGGGTGATGTGCAACAGTGTGTAGTGCGAGAGTCAATGAAATTGGAAGTTCATGGACCGGATTCGTGACACAGTCTGAGCCGGAAAGAGAATAGATTAGTTAATCTCTCGAGTCTTCGGGTTTGAGTCGTTCGTTCATCACGTGACAGACCCATAAGCTTTAACCAATGCAGTCTGAGCCGGAAAGAGAATTGATTAGTTCTCGAGTCTTAGTGTTTGAGTCGTTCGTTCATCAAAAAAATAGTTTTACTGATTTTCTTGCAGAAATAAACCATATTCGTGTTTCAGTTAAAGGTTTGTGCAGGTTAAATGCGTTTGTCAAACAGTTAATTGGTGATGGGGCCACACAACATACAAAAAAGGATCAGTAAAAATTTATTTTTTGTTTTTCTGTATATTTGATTTTTAATTGTTTTTTTTTACTGTTTTCAATTACTTTTGGACTTCAAGCCTTCTTTTGCCTCAATTACATGTATTGAAAATTAATTTATGAACTGAAACAGAAATAAATATGGACTGTTAATGATGATGAACAGAAAGAGAAATATTGCATATAAAATTATATCAAAGTATGAACTAACTTGTGCAATACAGTAAATATGCTGACAATAACCTAAATCAATGAAAAAATGTGCTGTCCCAATCACCCAATTATTACCCAAAAAATATTTTTTCGCTCAGTTTACATGAAAAGTGTACATCACGCATCCTTTCATTATAATATAACATTGTTTCCTGCTCAAATAGGTAGTTAACTTCAGTATTACTTCAGTATTGTATCATGAAATGTATCTTTGGGCTGATGTTTTTAAGTTATGGCAAGAAACCTTGCACAAGGCAGAAATTCAAAAACTGTCCCAATCACTTAATTCACCCTACTTGGGCTGCACCGAAATGGCATACTCTCAATAATTTCAATAAGTACTTAATTAACGAGCGCTAAAAGACGTACGTACTCTACAGCCAAATCTCATTGAGTATTGTTGTGTCTCAATGTGCATACTACGCCCTTAAAGTATGTACTTTTTGGTGCGGAAAAAGTACACACTTTATCACATCATACAATTGCGTCTTTAACGGACCACTCTGTCGCATAGTTACACGCACCCTGTCACTGTAAACTGGCCTGTCAATCATCTTGTCACAGTTTATATCCTCCACTTCTCATTTCATTTAGCTTCGTACTGGAGAGAAAAGAAGTAGCTCGTTGATCTGCGAGCCGCGGGTCTTCATGCGGAGAACTCTGCTCATATTTTCTGCATAATGATGCATTTAAAAGTTAACGACCAAACGGATGTTTATAAAAGTTTACATTGATGTTGCAGATGAAATATAACACAGATAACATTAAAGGGGTCATATGATGCAATTAAAAATTTTCCTTTCTCTTTGGAGTGTTACAAGCTCTTGGTGCATAAAATCTGTAAAGTTGCAAAGACTAAAGTCTCAAATCCGAAGAGATATTCTTTATAAAAGTTAAGACTAGTCCATGCCCTCCTACATGTCTACATCACGATGTGGGAAGATTTGCATAACGCTATATAATGCCCAAATGTTCACGCAAAAAAGAAGGCGTAACTTTTATTCTCGCTGTAGTATTATTGCCGCTGTCATGTCGTGGAGACGCTGTGTGTTTCGTTGTGAAAGCAAAACTACTTTGTTTGGTCTTCCAAAAGAAGACGATATCTGCTTCGTCATGCCTGGAGCTGATCCGTGCTGGTCGCTGAGGGAATACATCAACTTTGCGCTGTGGCTCGCCGGATCGGCTTTCACCGTGGACGAAGCGGAGTCCAGCCCGAGGTCGTCACATGTGGTTGCCGCAAGCCCTCCGGACGCTCCTTCGTCGAATCCGCTGGCCGCCGCTCACTCTAGCCCGCAGTGTGTGACACTGTGTGATGCATTTTCTGTGCTCAAAGGCTGTTCTATAAAGTGGGGTAGTTCCAACTTTGCAAGGACAGTCTGGCGCTTCTGACTCACAGCCTGTAAGTACATTTTTTATATTTAAAGAATTTGCCACTGATGATTCAAACGCGAGTTTTGGGCAGTGTAGAGTAGCACTTGTTGTTTGTCATTTCTCCGATCACAAATGCAGACATGGTTTTATGTTTACGCGGCGCAATACGCAACGCAACGTGTAAAAAGACAGTACAAGTCATTATAATCAGTAATTATGTCCCCACTGGATGCAACAAATGCCTCGTTTATAATGGGTTTTAATGTTCTTGTCTCGTCGTGCTGGGAGATGACATCACAGCATGGTAGGGGTGTAACATTTCTGTCACACGCTTGAGGTATTCAGCCATTCACAAGGCACTGGATAGCTGGCCAATCAGAGCACACCTCGCTTTTCAGAACGATGAGCTTTGTAAAAATCGACAAGTTTCAGAAAGGCGGGGCATAGAGGATAAGCATGGGCGATAAAACGGCATCGATATTTATCAACGGTACACCCTCTTCGATAACGATATAAACATTTTTCGATATGAATGATGCATTTATATAGCGCTTTATTGTGTGTGACCACAGAGAGTCAGGACCTCAGTTTAACAGTTTAACGTCTCATCCGAAGGACGGTGCTTTTTGACAGTATAGTGTCCCCGTCACTATACTGGGGCGTTAGGACCCACAGACTACAGGGTGAGCACCCCCTGCTGGTCTCACTAACACCTCTTCCAACAGCAACCTAGTTTTCCCAAGAGATCTCCCATCCAGGTACTGACCAGACTCAACCCTGCTTAGCTTCAGTGGGCGACCAGTCTTGGGCTGCAGGGTGATATGGCCGTGGCAAAATAATTTTATATTGATATAGCGCACGATATAGGCAGGTGCTATGAGTGATGCAGACCGCACACACAAACACGAACACATGCTGAATTGAGTGCTGTGCCTGCCTGTGATGAGGAGATTGTGAATAAAGAATGAATATTAGTCGAATTTAAAATAAACATTTGCATTTGAATGCAAAAATAGTACATTTAAATGTTAGGAGTGCGTCTGGGCGCGTCATTACTGGCGCGCGAGATGCGGTGATGATGTAAGTGACGTTGTTGCATTTTAATGTTTTGTTAGTCTAGCCCACGAGACGCGCAGTTGCTGTGTTATTCATTTAAAATATTAGAGAAATATAGTAGCTCAATGCAGGGAAGATCTTGATTTGGTTAAAACCGAAACCAAGCCATTCACACAGAATGCATATTCAGCGCATTTTTTAGACGGACAAATATGACTGCTGCACTCGCGTCTCACAAGAGATGTATAGAAAGCCATGCAAAGTTAAAACCGTTTAAACTTTTAGAAAACGCATCACGAATTTGTGGAGGTTTATTCCGTTTCACTGCGTCTCATATGTTTTTTAATGCAATTAGTGTGATGGGCGATTCGGCTCTTTGTATTAAAGGCACAATATGTAATTTTCACCGCTGAAGGGCGCCTATTCAAAATAAACAAATAGACAAAGGCGTAGTTTGATGACGCCGTGACTGAGTGTGGCATCATGGGAGTTGTGGTCTTCATCCCCACAGCCGACGCAATCCGACGGGACTCGGGCAGAAATCATGTTCATGGATGAGCGAATGATTTATTAACGTAGTAGAATGAAGCAGGGTGAGGCTGAAAGCCGTCGAAGCGAAACGAGGCCTCTGAACGAGCGCGACACACGGCTCGAAAGCAGCGGAGCTTTTATTATGCCACAGTCGACCGCTTCTGCTTCTTCCGGTCGTGCGTATGTGGGGTAAAGCAGCGCTGTTTTATCATACTAGATACATTTGAAAGTTCTGTTATAATGCTACTCTGTGCGGTCGTCACAGGTCTATTAAAACGCACAACATATTAAAGCAAACTTTGGTGTTTCCATGTTTTCTACAAAACAAAACCAGAAATCGAGGGGTTATGACGTCATTGGCAGGCGACACAATGACACTATGGACACGCTCCGTGTCACTGGTTAAAATAGCTTATTTCTCTGGATTTAAATATTCTTCGAAACATTTGGGATAATGTAAGTACACAAGTCAGCAAAATATATAACACTGTTCTAGTGGTTTTTGGATATTTTAATAAAAAATCTTACATATTGTGCCTTTAAGCAATGCATAAATACATGATGCTGTTTTGTTCATAATGTTTATGCAATTTATGAAATTATGTTTGATTTATATGAGTTAATTTAGATGTAGCGCACGTTTTTCTTTTTATAGACAGTTATTTCCTTTGCGTTGACAATTTAATGCGCTGCATTATTTTGCTCATTGCGCCCTCCTGTGTCTTCGGGAGACAAGCCAAAAGTTTCCTTCAGACCTATTTAATCTGCATATAAAACATTAGAAATTAGATATTTGTTTAATTTTTATTTTGTGATTGACTTAAAACAAAAAAATATTTGTTGTTTGTCTCAATAAATTGGTTTAATTTAAAAATACAGTGGTTCAATTTAAACGTTTTTTCTATTGCTCTTTGTTTTAAAAAAGGTTATAAAAAATGTCAATAATTATCGATACCAAAACGATATGAAACATTATATCGTTGATACATTTTTTAGCTATATCGCCCAGCCCTAATCGAGGGGCAACATTAATGTACATTAAATGAAAAATAATGTGTTTTTTTTACTTTAAACCGCATAAACACATTGCATTACACCAAATACACAAAATAATGTTCTTTTTAGCAGCATCATATGACCCCTTTAAATAAATACTTTTTTACCAGGTTAAATGTTGATTATTAGTAACTCAAACCCCTTTATCTAAACCTCTCTACTTAACGTCGGTCGCGCACATCCACCATGTTTGTAGTTTTTAACGCTTTTTATTCATGTTTGTAGTTCTCGACCGAATCATTGGTCAAAGCGCAATGGTTTGTGGGTAATATTAGCCATTAGAGTGTGCACGGATCCACACTTCAAAAATCGACCTGAAATAGTAGACCATCCGGGGACTTTTGGCATACTCCTTTCAACATACACACTTATTTTAATCTCACCTACTATTTAGGATGGATAGTATGAACATTGAGACGCAGGGTATGAATGAGATCCGGACATCATCCACCATGTTGACGTTATCATGTGATCGACGACGTTACAAGCGCAACGACTTAAAAGATATGAGCGACAGGTTTAATCCATCTATCTGTAGCTTGACATTGATGAAATTTGCTCATTTTGTGGTCTTGTTGAAGAAACAGCTGCCCTATTATTGTGATTGTATATAACCAATACATTTTGAGTGGATTTAAGTTTTTATATTTTTAACTCTACTAATATGACCCACAGTTTACTCCTTAAATATATATATTTTTATAAAGATAACCCAAAATCGTTCTCTTGAATATGTTATTAATTTATTTTATGTGCAAAATAGTTAATCCACATGCAAAACTGGCTTAAATCTCCTTTGTTTTCCTCTTTTTCTTGCTGAATTTCACTCTCATTCCTCAGGCTTATAACAAACATAACAAATGCAGTTTTTTTATGCATTGATTATATTAATATTATGATTATTCAAACAGATTTAAGCTTTTTTCCCCTGTATATATAATCTCATACTGTGCTGTATGCAACCTCATTTCTGTTTTCTGTCATTATGATTGTTCATTGTTAAAGATACTATATCTTTCCCTGAGCTTGTATGTAATTATGTTCTGCAGTAATCATATTAAAAAGAAGAGAAGAGGAACGGGTGCACTGTCACCTCATAGCATCAGTAACTCCACAACCCTCCCTAGTACGTTTTCCTCAGCATTTGCACAAAGGAGATGTCGATCAGCTGCTCAAAGATCTTGCCTTTGGAGAAGACTGTTGATTTTATACTGGAAAAATGTAAGTATTACTACTTAGACATTAAGATTACCCCAGAATACATTGCTAGCCCACCTCAACACTTATAATGATAAATGCTGACCAATGAATTATATTAATATATACACACATACTATGTATATATATATATGGTATTAAAATCTTTAATATTAAAATCTTATTTTTTTAGTAAAACAAGCTAAATGTAGTTTGTTTTGTCATATGATAGCCATGCATGACTACACACTACTAGACAAATGCAGCCAACAAATTAATGCACAAGTTAATGAAACAATTATATTTTAATTTACTGACAACAGGGAACATGAATGTCACGTTAGGTCCAAGGAAGATGAAGGTAATCCACAAATGCTTTTAATTATAAATCCACACGATAGGTAAATACTTAAAGGTAAAACAAACACATGTGACACCTAACAATAACCGACAGCAAACGGAACAGACAGGAGACTATAAATAGAGCAGATAACAAGGGGCAAACAGGTGATGAGGATCAGGGGGACGAGGGAGCCCGGCGGAGTTGGTGGACTGATGGGCTCCGGTGGAGACGAGGGAGCTAGATGCCATGGTGGAGCTGCTGGGTCGCAGGACTGAGGCAGAGTCTGGACCTCAGAGGTGGAGTCGAGGGATCCTCCAGACTCAACACAAATGGAGATGGGCAGACCTGCAGCGAGCCCACGCCACAGATGGTGAGCAGAGGGGTTGACAGGATCCAGCAGAATGAGCGTTGAGGAAGGGATCAATGAGAGGAGGCGGAAGAGGGAGGTTGGGTGGGATTTCTTGCAAGAACAGATGGACAAATGTGTAACTCAGTATTCCAGTCTATTAAGTCTCCCAAGTCCAGTTCTTGCTCACCCTCAGTAGTGGCGCAGTGGGCGGGGCTTTCCCTTGCCCCCACGATCTCCACTGCTATTTCCCCCGCCGCTTGTGCTGTCGGCTCTCGCACCTGGTCAGACACTTGGGGCCCTGGCTCCGGGGTGGTCACCAGCTCTGTCGCTCCTGAAGGCGATGTATCGATGACCACGGCAGGCTCTGGCTCTCTGTTTGCGTTGGGCTCGGGCAGCTCCGAACTGCGGGGTGTTTGTAGACTGGGCTTTGGGCTGGCGGTCGTGATGGTTGATGACTCTGGGCTGTCGGTACTCACATGTGATGACCCCAGGCTGAGCTCCGCTTCGTCCACGGTGAATGCTGATCCGGCGATCCACAGTGCGAAGTTGATGTAGTTCATAAGCGACCAGCACGGATCAGCTCAGGGCATGACGAAGCGG
>NW_015507417.1:0-1439 GCF_001515645.1 Sinocyclocheilus grahami | reverse complement strand
AGTCTCAAAAGCAGAATGAAGGGGGTGGATATTATTTTAACAAATTGCAATTGCCGTATTTTTTCCACAAATATAATGAAATAAGCCCAAGTGTTGTTTATGCCCAGTAATCTTATTTGCCTATTAATAATTTGTGAAAGTTTGTTCTACTGTTTAAATGTTGTATTACCATACCATGAGACAATATTATATGTGAGAATGCTCTCAATCATAGATCTATATGCCATAGTTACCGTGTGTACTAATGTTAAAACTCCACAGTTTTCTAAGACGACCAAGCCGTTGTCTTGCCTTCTTATTGATGGACTCTACATTATTTTCAAGGTTAAGTTTATAATCGATGACTGTTCCTAAATATTTAAAATTCGAGACCTGCTCTACGGTATTTCCTTTTACAATGACAATGACTCTTGTTTGATTCCTCAGGCATAGCTCTTTTGTCTTTTAAATATTAAAATATCAAACCAACAAATAATACTGTCGATATACTCAAAATATGAGGAGCAATTCATTTCTTTCTGACAGGAGACCAATGCCATATCATCAGCATACTTTATGAGGGATATGTTATCTTCATCACAAAGCAGTTCGTTGATGTATGAATAAAACAGTATTGGAGACAGGACGCATCCCTGCGGTACCCCAGTATTTAAAACCAAGCAGTCAAACATGACATTATTAATACAAACACGCTGAGGTCGATCTCTTGAAAATTCCTTAATCCATGATATCATCCATCAATGAACACCTAAAACATAAAGGCGAGTATTACTCCTTAAGGAGTATTCTAACATACATATTTGGCTTATGTAAATAATGTTGAACTTTATTCAAATGCGTGAGAGGGGCATCCACAGTGCACCGACTGGCCCGATATGCAAACTGCAGGGGGTCAATGGATCTCTCAATTTCAAATGACAAATTCCTTACACACTATGTATTCCATGCATGCAAAGAACTGATGTGAGCGCAATTGGACGAAAGTCATTTACCAATTTTGCGTGGGGTATTTTGGGTAACGAGATGATAAAGGAATTATTCCAGGCTGAAGGTACAAAATCATCCAATGTTTCAATTGTTCAATGTCAGCCGCAAGACGAGTCTATTGCAAGTGACATGACTTCAGCATTCTTTTTTTCTGTCGGATAAAAGATTGGACAGACACTCACCCGCCAATGCCTCTACTCTTCTTGTTGCCATGGAATCGGATAATGGCAACTTCTTTAATAGCTCCACATCCATTTTCTTTGCTTTGTCATCATGATTTAAAACTTCCTCCACGATGTGAATTGCAGTTTTTAATTCATTCGGCATCCGTGAACAGCTTTTTAGTCTTTGCCAGGTTCCAAAGCACACGCATTCACCTGTATGGATGTGTTTTGTGAAGAACAGCAATGATTGCTTGTAAGCTGCCGCCAATTGTGTTACCTTCTGTTTGC
>NW_015507416.1:63869-76347 GCF_001515645.1 Sinocyclocheilus grahami | reverse complement strand
CAAATAAAAATTAGTGTGTCAGATTGGTCGAGACGCTACAAGGGTGCGACGCTCCGCCTATCTTTCTCCGAGGAGATTGATACGGAGGGCGACAGAGGTTCACATCGGCTGTGGTTTAGTCTTCCTAGCAGACGACGTGGGTCTGAGGGCCGTCATTTTCAATAGGAGACTTCAGCTATGAGAGTCCTGATGCTGTGGCTCAGGACCTCGGAGGGCAAGCCCCTCTGGGGAAGAGAGGTTCACACCGCATCCGGCGAGCGCTTCTCTCAGTTTCCGCCCGGCAACGCGAGAGGCTCGCGGCCTCTGCGGAGGTCCCCAGAGCAGCTAGTTCAGCCCGGTCACTCACTGTCAAGCAGTTCCAGACTGCTTGGGCTGATGACAGCTGCGTCCAACGTGATAACTCTTGGCCGGCTGTACATGAACCCCCTACAGTGGTGGCACAAGAACAAGGGGTTCTCCCCGAGGGAAAACCCCTTCGCATGCTCAAGGTCACGCGGAGGTGCCTACGTGCCTTAGACATGTGGAGGAAACCTTGGTTCTTGTCTCAGGGCCCGGTGCTGGGAGCTCCTTGTCGCCGCGTATGCTAGCGATGGATGTATCCCTCACCGGTGGAGGTGCGGTCATGAGTGGCCACCCTGCCCGTGGTCTGTGGAGTGGTCGCCATCTGACATGGCATTCAATGAGGTTGTTGAGACCATCCTCCATCCAGAGCTCCCCATATGAGGAAACTGTACTTCTTGGTGCGGAGACCGCCAGCCCGACCCAGCTAACTGCCCGTTTGGTACAGTTTTGGAGTTCCTGCAGGCCTGTTTATCCGCAGGGTATCTCCAACCGCATGCAATCTTTGACGAACACCCAATTCATATATCAAACTAGGCTATATGTTATAAAATTTTACATAGGCTATATATCAGATTATTTTATTTAAAAGTTTAATGTTTGTTTTTATCCCATTTTTTCCCCCGTTGCATCTGAAAATTACTTTCAGAAACATTTTTTTTTTCAAAGCAGCAGACCCCCCCACCCCCCCAAAAAGTGCGGCCCCCCAATAAATTGTGCCTGCCCCCTCACTTTGTGCGCTCTGGTGCCGACCCTGGATAGATAGATAGATAGATAGATAGATAGATAGATAGATAGATAGATAGATAGATAGATAGATAGATTTGCAGATTTAACATAAGTGAATATAATAAAACTATAAGTAGTTAGTAAGAATTATTTCTAAATGCAGCACCGTTCTTATTTCGCTCTGCATAACCTCAATGAAAAAAAAAAATTTTTTTGCTAAGAACGAACCGAAATGAAAACATTTTGCTTTTAATCTGTGTATTTAACATCCTGGGAGACCTTCCCAGGGCAGTACCTTGCCTCACCGACTAAAATCAGGGCGCCCACTACGGAGACAGCACCAGAGGTGAGGGGGCACAGTGACCGAGGTGGCCGGGCCGGGCCCCCTCAGGCCCCCACATTATCTATCTATCTATCTATCTATCTATCTATCTATCTATCTATCTATGTGTGTATTAATGTATATATGTATGTATGTATGTATTTACTTATTTAATGATTTAGATATGTATTGATTTACTATCTATCTATCTATCTGTGTATGTATGTATGTATGTATGTGTATGTATTTACTTATTTAATGATTTAGATATGTATTGATTTACTATCTATCTATCTATCTGTGTATGTATGTATGTATGTATGTGTATGTATTTACTTATTTAATGATTTAGATATGTATTGATTTACTTATTTATTTACTTATTTAATTAATTCATTCATTCATTTGTTGGGGTATTTTAACTATTATTTATTAATTTAGTTATTAACTATTAATTATTATTTTTTTAAATATTTATATTAATTAATGACTAGTATTTTATCGCGCAACACCACTATTTGTTGGGGAAAAATAGCTTGTTGCAGGAATTATTAAACAACGTCATGCTACTGAATAGTATGCATATCATGTGACAAGCTTCCTATTTTGAATTATATTCACAGAAATCGTTTGAGTCCAGGGACTTTACTCTGCAGTCTTCATTGTACCATGCAGCAAATTGAAGATCGACTACCACTTTCAAAGGGAAAGGGAACTGACAAAGTCCTGGACAACTCAAAAATATTGGACTTTATGTTGCTTTTGAAGGTGACTCATGCAACACATAAAAGGACAGACACCTGAGGAACTTTTACGATTTGAATTTAATTCCCCAGATTATAGAAGTCTTAGATTATAGAAGTTACGACTGCTTCATCTGTCAATAAATATAAGATATATGAAGCAATTCTGATGTTGATGTTTCTCACTGTGATGACTTCAGTCATATTTTTTATGTATGAGTGCAGTGCAAAGAAAACAAACGAAGAAAAGTAAATGCCAAGTTACCCAAGTTACCTTTTTGAACAATGTCAACTGCACAAACAGTGAAGAGATACCCTTTTAAGTGCTCCCTGAAGACTTGTGTTCAATTTCATCTTTCAACACAGAGACCTCCTTTCCTCAATGGTGTTGTTTCTATTTCAGTCTGGTTTGACTTTGTTTTGTTGGAACAATAATGCCTAATGTTGTATTTGAATACAATTTGCATTAAATAAACAGCTCTTTAAATAAGGGGTAAAATTATAAATTTGAAAAGAAGACAAGGTCATTAAACAAAGTGATTCTTACTTTCATTTTTAACAGTTGCTTTGTTTTGTTACCTTAAAGGGATAGTTCACCCAAAAATGAAAATTCTGTCATTAATTACTCACCCTCATGTCGTTCTAAACCCGTAAGACCACCACTGAACGTAAACAGCGTATGCTGTTCTGTGTCAGTTGCGCCACACGGATACGTTTTCTAAATTGTTTATGCTTTGAATGAAAGCAATGTATTCACTCAGCTGACACAGAGCAGCATACGCTGTTTACATTCAGTGGATGCTCTCCAAAATGGCTCTAGGGTGACGCGGAGGAGACGAATTGTTTAATAAAGTCGTTATTTTTGTTTTCTTTGCATACAAGAAGTATCTTGTACTTCGTAAAATTATGGTTGAACCCCTGATGTCACATGGATTATTTTACCGATCTCCTTACTACGTTTCTGGACGTTGATCGTGTTAATTACATTGCTGTCTATGGGAGGGTCAGAGAGCTCTCAGAATTCATCAAAAATATCTTAATTTGTGTTCCGAAGATGAACGGAGGTCTTCCAGGTTTAGAACGACATGAGAGTGAGTAATTGATGACGGAATTTTCATTTTCGGGTGAACTATCCCTTTAACATTGTTTTGAAAGAAGAAGAAGCAGCAAAACACTACCGTCAGGCTAACACTACATTAAAGCTGACATTATATTAGTATTAAATAAACAACGGAAAATAAAGCACCCTCACGACAACATCAATATAATATTGCATTAACCTTTAAAGGGATAGATCACCCAAAAATAAAAATTACCCCATGATTTAGTCACACTCAAGCCATCCTAGGTGTATATGACTTTCTTCTTTCAGACAAATCCAATCGGAATTATATTTTAAAATGTGCTGGCTCTTCCAAGCTTTATAATGACAGTGAATGGCTATTATTTTTCAATAGTCCAAAAGACGACGTCCAACGTTATCCACAGGAACGCCATTCTATGTGCGTGAATGTGCGTATGACAGTTAGCGAAAGCTAGAGATTACTGTTTATAAAATGTTAAATATTTATATTTTTCTCACAAAAACACATCGATTCCCTACAGGAGGTCTTTATTCCCCCCACAGAGTCATGTGAGGCACTTTTTTATTAAAGATGGATGTGCTTTATTGGACTTCTTTTGGACTATTGAAAAATAACAGCCATTCATTTCCATTATAAAGCTTGGAAGAGCCAAGACTATCCCTTTAAATTAGCTTTATGTAACATTTACTCAAAATAATTAATTTAATTTAATTTATTTTAAGTTAATTTTAGAATTTCCTAGAAAGAAACAATACATTAACACTGACACAATATTATATTATCATCAGATGAACACTACATAGAAGCAAAAAATGTATTAACACTGTCAGGGAAATAGATAACAATAAAATGGACACTAAATTAAAAGAACAATACCAAACTATATTTGTGTGGCGCCATCAACTTTTTCATTTTTGTCAAACAAACAAACCATTGTAGAGATGATGATTAAGCATTGCTATTTCCTTGACTGATAGATAGATAGATAGATAGATAGATAGATAGATAGATAGATAGATAGATAGATAGATAGATAGATAGATAGATAGATAGATAGATAGATAGATACATTGATTAATCTTGATTGATTGACTGATTGCATTAATTCATTCATTTTTATTGTATAGATTGGAGAAATAAAATAAAAGTGACTATGCTTGTACTTTTAAAGCTTGTTAAAACACAGGATATCCTTCATGCATTAGCTGTATTGTGTGGCAGTCTTTTTTGTCTAATTAGTGTACAATGCATGTGCTCTAATCAGCACTGAAAATAACCCCACAAAATAATTGAGAGTTAAATAGTTAATTTTCTGATACAAAGGGAACTATCTGAAACAAGCCTACTTTGTCAGCTCTAATGACTTTTCCCTTAGTCTTCCAGCAAATGTTTACTCTTTCAACTACTTGACACAGGGCCAAGTAAATTAATGCCTAATGCCATTGAACTCTTAGCTTCATTAAAAAATACACAAGCAAGTTTAAATTACCTGGAGATATTAGTCCATTTTCACACTTCAAACGGAAGTAGTGACAGATCTATTCTTCCATACTGTGACATACGCTCAAGTCTACCAAATTATTGAAAAATAAATAAATATATAAGGCACTGGTAAACATCTTCAGTGCATTATTGCTATGTTGTTTAAAAAATAAATAAAAAAATGGGGGGGAGGGGGATTCACTATTCTCAATAAGTAAATTCAATAATTCACAATAAGATCAATTAAAAAAAAAATTAGGAAAATAAATAGGGTGAATTCTCTCCAAAAAACAAACAAAATAAGGCCCTTGTAAAACATCTACTGTATATTCTTGCTACTAAAAAAAGGCAGAATACATGGCTTATGAATAAATATATAAATATTGAATGGAAAAAGATACTTTTTAGAAGCATAGAATGTAGTCACGACATCTGCTAGCAGAGGCTAATGGGGCCATGCTAACCAGCCAGCCCTTGACCCTTTGAAAAAACCTCCAGCTCGTCCATTTCCGCTGATGTTTCCACTGTGTGCATGAAGTGAATAATCAATCTGGATCACAACACGCTAATGTAGTGAACACACTTTAGGACCCTTCCATATGATGAAGCGATCCGAGTTTGAAATAATCAGTCTAATTAGATTAGGCCATATTCCCGTGGGCCGTTCTGAGTGATGTCAGAAAGCCAGGGTTGACCTTGGGGAGTATGTGCTCCAGACCTTAAATGACAGATGACAGAGTGGGTGGTTTTGTGTGGTGATCAATGCTGAATGCAGATGAGCTGGCAGTCCGGAAGGCTCTTTGGGTTCCCAGGGCAGGATCTGGGTTAGGCACCAGGGAAGATCAAAGGCTGATGGGGAACTGACATTGATTTCTGTGCCTTCCAAGCAGTCGGAGTTTGACTGGTTAGCATGATCCAGTTTAGCCTCTGCTGGTAGATGTCGATAACTACACTATATGGGGAGGGGGAGCATTTTTCTCTATTGTCAGTCACTGACAGAAGATGTGTGTTTTGCAAGCAACAAAAAAGTTATATTTCTATTTCATCTCATTTTATTTTATTTTTATTTATTTACCCTCTAACACTTGTACTCTTTATTCTATTTTTATTTTAACCACTTGTTTAGAGAATGATGTTTTAACCATAATTCTCTATTGTTTTACTAATCTACTTGGTTTCTTTTTATTTATTTATTTATTTATTTATTTATTTATTTATATTTTAAAGCTTGCTATGTGTACTGTGTTAGACACAAGTCACAAGTATCTCACAGTATTAGTCACATGACATATAGGTTCAAAATAATAAAATACAATTAAAATAAAATAAAACAAAACAAAACAAAAAATTAAATAAAAAAATTATAAAAAAATAAAAATAAAATAAAAGACTGGACATCTATCCAGGATGTCAGCAGTAAAATAAAATAAAATAAAATAAGATAAAATAAAATAAAATAAAATAAAATAAAAAAGACTGGACATATATCCAGGATGTCAGCAGTAAAATAAAATAAAATAAATTAAAATACATAAAATAAAATAAACACAAGGATAACAAAAATGTAAATTGCACTCATGCTCCAGCCAAGAAACTTCTATTTAGATGAATGTTTCGATGAAAGAGAATGCTAATGGATAACATTCTCCAGTATTCCTTTTTTCTCTATCATGCTTGCTCTTTTTTAATGTTGTTGTTCTTTTAAAATGTCTTTTTAATGTCTAGTTGGACATCCTTCATTATTATGAAGGGATTTAGTGAATTAAAGTAATTATTATTCTTTGGTTCTTAGAAACTTGTAGTAATCTATCTTGAAATTGTGACACTAAGCATTTTCTCATGTAAGGCTCTGTGCCATACATAACATTTCAAAGCAGTGTGAGATCCCTTGAAAGAATATCATCTAAGGAAAGTTCTAACCCAAAGGAAACATCTTCTGAAAAACTTCCCTGAACGTTTGAGCCAGAAAAGCATCTAAAAGTTGGCTTACGCCCGCTTTATAATCTGGTAATGATTTGATCCCTGGTGCTGGATTCTTTAAATATCCTGCTAAAGGCAAGAGAAATAATGCATCGGAGCGATTACTGCCAGCCACTTCTTATCTGCTATTAGACTCCTTAGCATTTGAGGCCGTAAATAATCCAAGCAGGCTGTGTTAATCATGACACCTTAAGACATCAAACATATATAGATTTCAGTTGTCTTCATTTGCTATGCTTTCTTAAACCAAGCATGGAGAATAATGTGCTGCAGGCATAACATCCAGGCATTGCCGGAAATTGCTAAAGCAAGCAATCGCAGACGGATTGGAGAGCGCTGGATACAATAGAGGTGAAAATGTGCAAATCTTCCATAGAGTAATGGAGGATGTCAATTCATCCTCAAAATAGAATGTGACACGTGCGGTGGTGAGGGGGATATACTGCTCCAGGCTTTTCACTGTGTTTTTGGCAATTCTCCAGGCAACACAGCCAAGCCCGGAAAGGTAATGCGCTTAGTGCTCGAGTTGCACCTTCCATGTAATCAGAAAATTAAATTTTTTCTCTTCAAACACCTTCTTTTTGGAAGGATGAGAAATTATTAGGACGCAGTCAAAAAGCAACTTTAAGAAAGTAATTTTCCATTATAAATCATGGGTCAGATTTTTATTTGGGGTTGTCATGTGTAATACCACAATGTACAAACTTGACAAATCACATATATGTAAGGTTTTATCACGTGTAAATATATTTTTTTTAAAAAGCATGAAAGCTAAAATCTAGGTTGAATGGCAAAGTAATTAATCACAATAGTATATACTTTGTCAGAATAAAATTAGATTTTACACATTTTTTAACAATTTATTTTATTGTATTTATTTTATTGTTACAATATATATTTTTTTATTCCTGTAATGTAAAGCTGAATTTTTATCAGCCATTACTCTAGTCTTAACAGCCTTCAGAAATTATTATAATATGCTGATCTGTTGCTCAAGAAACATTTATTATTTTTATCAATGTTGAAAACAGTAATTCTTTGATGAATAGAATATTCAAAAGAACATAATTTATTTGAAAAAAGAATATTCATTCGTTCGTTCATTCATTTTGTAACATTGTAAAAGTATTTTGATCAATTTAATGTAACCTTGCTGAATAAAACAATTAATTCATTTTAAAGAAAATAAAACACACTTTCAGCTGGAGGGGACCACCCATAAAAATGTTGTCCTGAGTGTCAGTCCTGATTAGTACCTTATGTGTAAAAAACGTGTTATTCAGAATTAATAGAGGTTTAGTTCTCTTTAGTGTTGTTGATGTTGTTTTGTTATAGATATCTGTGTTTCATTTGACGGCACCATTATGGTGATTAATGTTCCCCTTTGACGGGACATTGGGCCTTGTTTATTTTTAATTCATTCTCTCTACTACTGTAAGACTGTGAAAGTAAAGCAGCTTGTGTGGGGGTTTGTTTGCATATGGTTTCTAAAAACAGAGAAAACAGCCTATATATGAATTTATTAAATAGATTGCAACTGAATGTCTCAGATGGTCATCCAGCATATCAAAAACACTAAATATGGCATAGAGGCATTTACTCTGTGTGTATACTTCAAAATGTGGTAGAAGGGTCTGGAGTAGTCATGTCTACCCACAGAGTATAAGCAGCTTTTGGCACATCCATTTAAAAACCATAAAGCACCTCAGTTGTAGTTTGATTTAAATCCTCTTGGCTTGGTTTTAAGGAGATATCTCTCACATTCTACCACAGGATCTTCAATAAGGGCTGTGTAGTGCCGCCCTCGCCAACTTATGTTCTTTTCAGCGATTAATCTCTCTTTACAAAAGAAAATGCACTTTCGGAGCATTACAAGGGTAAGTAGTCATCAGGTTGAAAAATGGCACTTAATAATGACTATTGTTCAATGATTACTTATCCAAATGCATGTCATTTGCTTATCACCTTCAGAAACATTTCTAATGTGATAAACTTAAACTCATTATTTTGCAATTATATAAACCCGGACCCCTCTTCCTTGTATTGAACGCTAATAGATAAAACCTATTGTCACATATTGTGGTTGTTCACATTAATACATCATTAAGATTTTTTCTTGGCTAAACAGAAACCTCCAAGTGCCGACCTTATCTTTTGTGAAAATGTTTGGGCTCAGTATTTTAGAAATGATTAAGAAATTAATACTTTTATTCAGCAATGACACATGCACTTGATAAAAAAATTAAATAAATAAAATAATAATAATAGGAAAGACATTTATAATGTTCCAAAACAATTTTTATTTGGAATAAATGTTGTTCTTTTAAACTTTGTATCTATTAAGAAAATCCTAAAATGCCCCCCCCACACACACACACACACAACATTAAAATAAAAAAATATATATAACAAATTTATTCAATTTAATCAATACATTTTCAATAAAACAAGGTATACTATGTGCTATAGCTAATTAGCATTAAAGGTGTGGTTCACTGCGAGTTCTCTTTTTTAACGTTAGTTAGTGTGTAATGTTGCTGTTTGAGCATTAACAATATCTGCAAAGTTATGAAGTTGAAAGTTCAATGCAAACGGAGATATCGTCTTTTAAAATTCTGGCAGTTTAATGCCTACAAAAACGGCTGGTAGGGACTACAACAAGTTACTTCCTGGGTTTGTGACATCACAAACCCATATAAACCCCACCCTCGGGAAAAGGCAGCAAAGGGGGCGAGGCCATGCTGCGCTGCTTTAGAGAAGAGGAAGAGAAAACTAGAGGTGCATGTAAAAATCTATTCATATATGAATCGCGATTCTGTCTTCTAATGATTCTAATGGATTCACAAGTTTTAAAATCAGTGTTCTAAAGCAGCGGTTCTTAATACTGTTCCTCGCGTCCCCCTGCTCTGCACACACTCTGCATCTCTCTCTCGCTCTCATTCAGCTCAGCTCCAACAATGAAC
This sequence comes from Sinocyclocheilus grahami, assembly GCF_001515645.1. NCBI lineage: Eukaryota > Metazoa > Chordata > Actinopteri > Cypriniformes > Cyprinidae > Sinocyclocheilus > Sinocyclocheilus grahami. Next base: position 66,704 of record NW_015507416.1, on the reverse strand, counting down.
TGTTACAATTATACACTTATTTTCACATAGCTATGAGAAGCGTTAAACATGGCAGTTGCCGTACTGTATTAAAGCTTTAATCAGGATAAAACCGTATATTAAAAGCTAACATAAGCAGTAGCATTTACAAATAACAGCATATCTAAAAGTATGAGACAACAACAAACAAAAAACATAGGCCTACCATTAAAAGCCGTGCTTGCACTGGTTCTGCACGATCCTCTTCAATAATATCCTCTGCTTCTCAATCGAGCTCAAACTGATAAGCGATATTAATGATGCCGTTGTTTCCAATACAACCTGAGCACATGCCGCTGAGGAGAGGGGCGGGGCGTTTAGACAAGCACTAGAGGCGGTTTAGCCAATCACAACACACTGGGATAGCTAACCAATCAAAGCCCATCGCCTATTTCTGAGGGAGGGGCTTCATAAAAGAAGGAAATGATCAGCGCATTTCTCAGAGAAGGGACAGAGCTGTGTGGAATAAAGGTAAATTATGTGAAAAATTATGTTTTTTTTGTTTTTTTTTAAATGAAGCATTAACACATGTTAGACTGCACCCCATAAACACAATCAATCCTAGAAAAAAAAACACTGAACCACCCCTTTAATATACTTGTATTCTTCTTTTTATTGATATTTTTCAGCGTTTAATATTTATAATATATATTTTCTCTCAATTTGCCCACAATCTTGGTTTTATTTACCTACTGAAATACAAGATGTCAAAGATCACATTGAACATTAATTAAGGAATACACATAGTAAATTAAACAATGTATTTATACTATATCCATAATTCTTAATTATATTAATATATATAGTATTAATTTATTATAATATTAATTTAATTATCATTAATATATTAACTAAAATGCATTTTAATTATTCATTTTCTTTTGCTTTGTCAGCCATCTTGGATCTATTTTTCCCTCTGAGGACTGCACAGTGCATTCTGGGATGGGCTTCCCACGAAGGATTAAGATCCCTGCTCTTTGGTGGACCCTTGATGCTGTAGCATACTGCCCCTGTAGGCAGCTCACTAGGCTTTGGGAGATGATCTTCTGTCTGTGCCTGACAGAAGGCCGTATCTGTCACGTAAGATAGATTAGACAATTGCTTTTTCTATCCTTTTGTGCGCACCCCATTTTCTACTGTTACAGGTATAATTATAATCACAATGAAAATAGGCAGAACCCCTACCGCGACACTCTGCGGAGGCCAATGATGGTAATTAAGTAATGAGCTTGGTAGAGTTGCCCTTATCCCCCTGTCTCCTCTCCAAGTTCACAGTGACCTATTTAACTTTTGTTCCCTCTCCTTGCATCCTATCTTATTAGCATAAGGTAGTGTGTCAATGGGCCTCATTAATACATTCATTAATGTCAGGAAAATCTAATTTAGAGAGCTGAATTATTTAAGATCCCAGAGACACCCACTCTACACTCCTGTGCCGAACAATACATCTGCCCGCTGTCTATACGAGGACCGTGCCACAGATTTGAGCTCGTCTGACATGTATAATGTGTAATTATAAATGTTTTGTTTGCGAACCAGCTCATGATGATGGTTGCTTATCATATCCAAATGTTAAGCTTCACATAATTGCCAGTGATGTTTATGATTTCTGAGGACAATAGCCTACGCAAAACCGTGATTAAGTACAGGAGGCAAAAGGTCAGAAATTATTCACAGTACAAACGTCCTGTGACATTTCAGCTTTGGGAAACTGACTGGCATAAATAACAGTTTATTGAGAAATGATCGAGTTGCCTCTGGTCTTTGCTTTGGAGTTTCGAAATACTTCCTTCACGAGCATCGTATACACAATTATTGTTTTAGAGTATTAGTGGTTTAAACGAAGGCTGCTCTTCCATTATGTGCCGTTTCATCTGAGTGACTTTGAAAATGACAATGTAACGTAACATTTAGAGACCTTTCTTCAGCTCTAAAGGGTAGGAGCAGTTTGCCATTTTATTTGCAGCAGTGAAGTGGCTGTTATACATCGTGTAGTCAAGATAGAAAAAATACACACAACTTTTAAGACAACTAATATGCATATTTAAATGTGGAACTTTATCCAATGATATTATATAACATGACTGGAGGACTGTTAATTGGAATTTAAATTGGAATGACAGGAATAGGAATTTATTTTAAAAGTCAACAGGTCAACAATTATATTATTAATTTTGACTATATATATATATATATATATATATATATATATATACTGTATATATATATCAGTTTACATTTCCAAATAATAATAATCCGTTTTGTGCATGCACAAGGAGATAGACTAAATCCAGAAGAACAGTACTATTATTCAAGGGAAAAAAAAAATATATATATATATATAAAACACGGTCACGCTTTATTTTAAAGTCCAGTTCTAATTATTAACAAACCATTAACTACTTTTGCCTCAATAAACCGCAAATGTTCTGCTTATTAATAGTTAGTAAGATAGTTGTTAAGTTTAGGTATTGTTTAGGATTAGGGATGTCATGCAGAATATGAGCTCTATCAGCACTAATAAACAGCTAATATTAGTGCTGGGCGGTATACCGGTTCATACCGAATACCGGTGTTTATTTTTGTTATGATATGAATTTTTTAAATACCGCAATACAGTTTAAATGTTGCTTAAACAGCGTTCGGAACGAAACACTGTTTGAAAGGGGTCCCTTTTCACTGTTGCACTGTGGTGAGGGAACAGCTGTATGTGTTATTAAGCGTGAAAGTTCCGAAACTGAAGCTGTAGAACTGATAGAACGTAATGACACAAAAGAACTCATCCACAATATCCACATTGACCGCCACAAATATCCA
>NW_015507416.1:45086-63020 GCF_001515645.1 Sinocyclocheilus grahami | reverse complement strand
CGCAATACCGGTGTATGTCGCTTAAACAACGTTCGGACCGCGACACTGTTTGAAAGGGGTCCCTTTTCACTGTTGCACTGTGGTGAGGGAACAGCTGTATGTGTTATTAAGCGTGAAAGTTCCGAAACTGAAGCTGTAGAACTGATAGAACGTAATGACACAAAAGAACTCATCCACAATATCCACATTGACCGCCACAAATATCCAACGCCCCGTGCCATCAGCTCCCGCGTCTCACACACACGAGTGCAACTTTAGCACTAGATTTAGCAACTTTCAGACCCTTTAAGCAGCTTTTTTCCATAGAATATGGAATTGCCTATATATGACTATGTACAGTACATACTGACAAACCTAGTGACTTTTTTGGATAAACCTTAGCTATGGTTCAGTTGGAAGATTTCACCAGTGCTGTCCCACGAACGCGAGGTCTGACTTTCCGGAGAAGTGTCAGCTCTCTCGGCGTCTGTTCTGTGCAGTGAGCGGCAGAGAAGCAGCACATTCAGTTGGCCGCACTGCAGCCGACTCATCAATAAATGAGTACAAAACAGCGTTTCCTAGCACCTGTCGCTTACTGATTGTTTGGAATTATAAATATGAGCGGAGTTCGTCTGTTAATATCCCATGCACTTTTTTGTTTGTTGTTTTTTTTTAGTTTGTTACTCAGACGCAAGCAGTGCGCTGCATGAGACAAAAAAGTAATATAGCCAAAACAACCGCATAGCCACTCTTTAGTGTAGATGCATGTTGATTTTATCAGACGATGCCGTGATTATAAATGAGAGTGACTCCTGGTTAACATGTATTAAAAGGGGTCGTGCTTAGTCACTATTTAGTGGTATTTTTTGACAATATTCACTCATCATGACAGTAAAATAGGGCATTCTAAGTCAATATACTGCAGTATTTCCTCTCTCAATCAGTAGAAAATATGGTTAACACCCAGTCATGCGTGAAAAAAAAAATAACGTCATGTACCGTGAAACCGGTATAATTTTGAAAAATAACGCGATATAAATTTTTGGTCATACCGCCCAGCACTAGCTAATATGTTAATAATAGGGATGCTAATAAGCAACTAGTTAATATAAGAACTGGTCCAATACTAAAGTGTTACCAAAAACACTTATATTTAGATATAAACTACTTTCTGTAAATAAGTATGGCACACTGCTTCACATGAAAATAGGAAAGGGTAGGTGCGGTACTGCTCTCCTTCATGTGACTGAGAACATGGATGTTGTGCTTGTGAATTATCAACACTGCACCCAAAATAGCATGACGAACTTACTTTGCAACAGTCAATAATGTATTTTCTGTAAAGTATGCATGTATGTAGTATGATACTACAGCCAGCATGTTAGCATAGGCATGTGACCAATCCTGCCATTCACAACTCCTCTTCCGTGTCCTCATGGGATAGTGCCATTTTCTTTTTATTGAGGATCGAAAGAGAGAAAAGGATGAGTGCACCAGTCAATTTCCTATTCACCTAAGTGAGCAGTCTCAGGAGAGACTAACGAGCTTTGACGATCCCGCGATGCTACTTCAGCCATGTCAAATCCCACAGCTGCCCATACAGTATGTGCCTTTACTGTGGTGCTGTCTGTGGTGCTGAAATCACTAACCTGTGTGTACTGGAGCACGAGTGAATGATGTGCAGATTCCTCAGAATGGAACAATCAATTAGCAATTTCTCATTAGAGTTATGCTTGCACGCATTCGTTTTCATCAATCTGAAAGAATCCAATCTGATTATTTAACAATCCAATTCACATAATTCATTTACAGTACATGTGCATTACATGTTTTCTAAACAAAACTTCAGCGCATGCACCAAGAACCAGAGAAAGCCACCACTACCATGAGTATTTAATTATTGTTGCTTTTGCCTTGACGACAAAAAAAAACTCAGAATATGCTTTTTTTGTTTAGCAAATAATTAGTAAACATCTCCTCTACTGACCCAGATTTTAAGATGGAAATAAACTTGCACGTTCGTAAGACGTCAAATATATGTAAACAGATTTTACTATAAAATGGCTCTGGTAAAAATACACATCATGACATTGTGTATTTTTTAATAGTCAGATTCAAGCATTTGCATGCTTATTTTACCTATTGATTAGAATATTTCAGGTCACCACCCCTTTCGATCCAAGCAAAATTTCATTCAGATCGAGTTCAATCAGATCAACTGAGGTGTTTACATGAAGCCTAGTCAGTCTGACTGAACCATCAATCTGATTTCTAGCTGATTATTTGAGTGCATGCAAACATAGCTACTACTTCAACTAATAAGTAAATGCAACATTCAGCTTTTGAAATATGCAGTACTTTCAGATCTTTCCGCAAAACAGAACCATCTCGACCTCATTTAGATCTCAAAGCCAGTTTTGTCTGAGAACTGTAGTGCTTTAAGGGCATTTCTCTTCTGTTTGCTTGGATTCCCCCCCCCCACACACTTTTGCACTCAACTTTGATGACTCATTTAATAAGCTCACGTTTTAATGGACCATTTTGTAACTGACAGACTCAGGAATCCATTTGATTCACAAAGGAAACATCTTCATTAGCGCTATAATGTAAATTGGAGCCATCTCAAAAACATTATCAGACACCGGTGTACAACTTAATTGGAGCCATCTACATCATTACCGCCAATGGCCACTACTCTGGCAAGATTAATTGGGAGTCTGCCTAAACACTACGGCTTCATCCGCCACAGCAGTCAAAGTGTTTCCAATGGCAAAGGAGGTGAACGATTCTATTTGCCCCATGCGCTCCGAGGCAGTCTCTCTGTTGTGGGCGTGGTGCTTTAGTGAATTTCCTAACAGCTCCCCAACAGTTAAATGAGTAGGCGGCCCTGTTGGATCATGGATACTTCACTTGACAGTATGTCTGGAGGGGTGAGCATGGGTTGTGCTCTTCAAGTCACTTTAATTAAGGCACAGCGACAGACACGGCAGCCTTTAAGGGATGGCAAACTTCACATCACAAACAAGATAAATGATAGATTACCACAGTGAAAACTTGTGAATCATCTCAAGTCGAGGACTATGACTCAGATCACTTGAATGTCAGCTTCTCTGGGCTCACAAGTTGAAGGACTCACGTAGAAAGAGTACGTAAAACACCAGAATGTGAATTAACATCACGGCCTACGTGACTCTTTAAGTGTGAAAGTGGAGGTTGTGTGAATATCATATGCATTACACTCAAGGTAAGCACTGCTGTACTATAAGCACACATTCTCTAAGCGGTCACGTTAGCTTATTTATCTTTACAAAACAAAACAAAGTAAATCCAAATCCAAAATTAATCCTTTTCAGCTATGGGAACTTGCAAAAATAGTTCACAAAACGCAGTTCACAGATTATAATGTGCACACAGTTGTCAAGTCAAGTCAAGTCACCTTTATTTATACAGCGCTTTTAACAATACAGATTGTGTCAAAGCAACTGAACAGCATTAATTAGGACAATAGTGTGTCAATAATGCAAAATGACAATAGTAAACACTCAGTTTTCAGTTAAAGATAGTTCATCATTGAATTCAGCGATGTCATCATCCAGCTCAGTTCAGTTTAAATAGTATCTTTGCAATCAAGTCAACGATATCGCTGGAAATTAAGTGTCCCCAACTAAGCAAGCCAGAGGCGACAGCGGCAAGGAACCAAAACTCCATCGGTGACAGAATGGAGAAAAAACCTTGGGAGAAACCAGGCTCAGTCGGGGGGCCAGTTCTCCTCTGACCAGACAAACCAGCAGTTCAATTTCAGGCTGCAGCAAAGTCACATTGTGCAGAGTACTCATCTGGATCTTGTGCAGTTAAATTTATTTTATGTTTATAAAAAACAAAAATCATTGGGTTAACCCTTCTTCATCTACTGGTACATTTGGTCCTGTAGCTGTAGCTCTAGCTGTAGTAAAGTAAAGTAAAAAGTAAAATTATATATACAGTATATAAAGTTTTTTTTTCCATTTTCACAATTTGAGTTGAATTACTGAAATAAATGAACTTTTCCATGACATTATAATTTATTGAGATGCACCTGTATATAAAGTCACAAAGTAAATTTCATGTAAATGTGTAATGTGCCGGAAGATGAAACACCATTGTATAAAATGTATAAACCAATTTTATGAAACACAATTTTGTATAACACTCATGTTCTAACAACATTTCCAAGAAAAAATCTGGCCTTCACATCCATAATATGCCGTTCTCTGTCTGAGATGACATGCGTTTCTATGGCAACCCCTTCTAGAAGCACTCAAGACAACAATAAATTAGCCTGTCAGAACTCTAAAAGCCCACAGAATGCAGAATAGCACACACTGGTGAAATACCAAAGTTGTAATTAGTAATAAGAGCATTAGTAATAGTGCAGAGTAAGTAGTCTGTTGTGTGCACTGGAGATGGAACAGAACATAAAAACACTAAGACATCAAGAAAAAAACATCATATTTAAGGAATTTAACATGGTAATTAATACAGTTTGAGTGCAGAAGTCCCTAATGGGCACACTTTGTTGAGAACTGCACCCCTGACCTACCATCAATGAATCACCTCAAATTGTGCCTGCCTCAGTGCCTGAGTATGTGATAAATTGTGTTGATAGCATTCATTTGCAGTTGGTGTATGAAATGAAGCCTTTCCGGGAGCAGTACCTACATTCTGGGATTCCATGAAGCAGAACTTTTGTGTGTATAATTAATCATGGAGCAGATATACCGCAGACACCAAAAGAGGTAACCATGGAAACCTGGTGACAAAGCAGTGTGTGTATGGTATATGGTGCTGACTGTGGGGGGTTATTTTTTCAAAATATTGTATTTCTCTCTCTCTCGCTCTCTCTCTGTAACTTAGAAGATATGACTGGCTCCAGGTTTAAAGTTTGAGTTGTACCTGCTGTACTATCCAGCCACTGAATTGTTATCTGAATATGTTGCAATGCTAAAATCTGTTTTTGTATCTGTATTCAGTTAAAATAAGACTTGCGTGAGACTTAAATCAGATTTACAGCATGTCGAAACTTATAATTCTATTCCATTCATATTGTTCACAACACAAATATGCTTTGCATAATTCATAATTTGATTTATTCTTTAAACAACCTTTAGGCTTGATTGTAAAACAAAGCTAATTCGAATTAATGCCATATGGAATAATCTGATTCAGTTCAGTGACTCAATTCTGAATCTGGATCAACAAAAAAAGATTTGTTCAGATTTGTTGACTGACACTTTCTGCAGGCTATTACACCGGCAGGTCACAAACCTTTGTATTATTTTTGAGTGAGTTTTTTTTTTTTTAAGGACAGAAACAAGTCTTAATTCTTTATTAAAATTTGCATGTACAAATCTAGACTCTTAAAACAGTGTGTTACCATGAAACCAGGGTCTTGTTCGGCGTCCTGGGGTGTTACAAAGTATTTGTGAAATCTAGCTAACAAAATATATATTGTGTGTTGGAGTGGTCCAGACGCTACAAAGCATCCTGCAAATGACAACAAAACAGATAAGTCCATTCCTCTCTCTGTTCATGATTTATTCACTTAAACAATCTCTTCTAAACACAGATTCATTCAAAGAAACAACGCTACTGCATGCAGTCTGCTTGAGAAACATGTTTTCATCTTGCTTGGAAGGTTTTGAAACATAAAATATATATATATATATATATATATATATAGAGAGAGAGAGAGAGAGAGAGAGAGAGACTCTGTTATAATCTTTAAAAAATATCTTAAATACATATAATCTTTAAAAAATTCACACAAATGAATAATACTCACAAACTACACAGTTGTAGTAAACTCTCCTCTACAACAAATGTCAAACAGCCCAGTGATATGAATATAGAATTGATTGTCTTTTTTTATTCATTCAAACATATTGTGTTTGAGAGCAAAACTAAAAGTTATATTGTAATTAAAAAAAAGATTGCAAATAATTTTTTAATTACAAAAATAAAGTAATTGATAATATTACTAAAGTCTAATTACTTAAATCTTTAAGTTGAAACATTTTTTTTGTGAATCTAAAAGTTTTGCTTGCGAGTGATTAATACATAGTTTAATGTCCTAAAGAAATCCACATTACGAACATAACTACGGTTTATTTTTTATTTTTTATTCTTCTTTGGGACCAAGAGGAGTCAGTGTAAATATAACAAGTAATAATTACCTACATTATAGCTTTTGTTTCCACATGCAACAAACTACTGCAATCTGGCATACTTTACTGAGTCTATAGACCACTCATCCAAAGAAACTCAAGACACCTGAAAGAAAAAAAAAGCTAAAAGTATGCTTAGTTATACAGTGCATTTGGGTTTTATGCATCTGTAAGGACAGATTTTTGCGCTGTAACTTGCATTTTCTAGGGATGACTTGATAAAATGTTTTCACGTCTGATACAATACCGAAATCTTGAGTAAATGCCATGCCATACTGAACCGAAACCACTACTGAGCATCCAAATATAAGTGCATCCCTAATATTTACTGGACTGTGTCACACTTTAGTTTAGGGACCAGTACTCACTATTAACTAACTATTAACTATGCCTTAATAAACAAATAATCTGCTGCTTATTAATAGTTAAGGTAGTTGTTAAATTTAGGAATGGGGTACGAAAAAAAGATCAAAAATATGGTCATGCAGAATAATTCATTAATATGTGCTACAGAAGTATTAATAAATAGCCAATATGCTAGTAATATGCATGTTAATATAGCAACTAGGTAATAGTGAGAATTGGTCCCTAAATGAAAGTGTTACCCCTGACTGTTTTACTATATCTAGCACATGCATGTACTGTACCCCCCACCCAAGACCCATGCTGCAATCCCAGAACAAAGAGTTCACAGGACACTTCACCTCGTCTGTTTCGTCAAATTCAGTAGTGCAATTGTTTTGAACAAAGTCTTCTGTTCAGTCTTCTATAGGCATGGGCCGGTATGAGATTTTGACGGTATGATAACCTTAAGCAAAACTATCACGGTTTCACGGTATCACGGTATTGTTGTTACAGCTCTAAAATGTGTTTATTTTAAATGTCTGGGCAAAGAAAAAAAAACTGAACAGTATATTTTGAGCAACATACAGAATATTTGGAACAGTAGTATTTGTTTATTTCAATACAGTACAGCTTTTCCTTGGTTATCGTAGTAAACAAAGCAGAGCTGCGCTGAAACACTGCTTTAATGTATATTATACGAGATGAAAAGAAAATACCATCTAAACGTTTCTGAAGACAGTTAATTCCCCTCAGAAACAAAATCAATCAATCCCCCAAATCAATATTTAGGATTTTCTTCCAATAGTTTGTGCATCATGAACAGTGAGTGATCCGTATGCTACAGTATTTTTCCCTGTGCGTCCGTCTTCAGCGTCTCTGGCCTGTGTTAATGGGCGTTCACAGACTTCATATTTTCACATAAATGACATTTGGAAAATGATATGCATTGCAACACAGTTTGTGCAAGTCCAGAACAGAGATCGGCTGCAATAAAACAATAAACGGCCGGTTGCTGATCGCGTAAGTTCTAGAGGAAGCTCCTTCGGCCGTCATACACACACGTGACTGACTGCTCGCTCGCACCAACAGGAGGAAGAGGGTCGTGTTACTCTCTACACTGCACTCAACCTGAGGGATTCCTACACTTTCAGTCTTTGAGGAGACATGAAAAACAGTGCATACCGCAGGAACGGTATAACGGAAAATATTAGCGGCTTTGAAACCGTGAAATTTTCAAATTGCGGTATACCTTGAAACCGGTTACCGGCCCATGCCTAGTCTTCTATGAGCAAAAACAGGGTGGACTGTGATTTGCAACAAACTACAGTCTCAAGTACAAGCTCCCCTGTGGTTTTTCCAAAGGCAATGCTTATTGGCGATCTTACATTTATAAAGTTGGCCTTTTTGGCTGTGAAGAGATGCTGCAGCAACAGGCGATTATGGGTAGTGTGTTGTGACAAAAACTGATCTACAGAACTAATATTAGGATTATCACTTGTGGGGACATATAGATCTAATTCACAGGGCATAAGTCTGTGTTGAGGATAGTTGGGCAAACAGTTTTCTTTCAGATCCTAAGCACTTAGAACAAATTAATAATAATGATTATTCAGTATCAAGACTAATAATTTGTCAATTAGTCTGTGCGGCATGATTACTGAGCTGAACTTTTACACAGATATGACTCCTCGTTGTGGTGACAATGTGCCAGGTGAATGGCAGGCACAATGGAGTTCTTTGTGGTGTGATGAGGCTGTGGGCATTGCTGTGAACATCCTTAACATGTATTACACTCAGCCTCATAAAATGAAATTGATGACGGTAATTCTACGCTTTGAAGAATAACCAAGAGAGATGATGAATACAGAGGAGTCCAAAAGTCTGAGGCCACTAGAGAAAATTGCCTTTTTCTAATGCAATACAGAATAACAAAGAATTTGGACATGAATTTCCGAGTTTAATTTATTCAGCAATCATTGCTCCAGTCACATGATCCTTCAGAAGTCATTCTGATTTGGTGCTCAAGCCAATTCTTGTTGTTGCTCAAATATTAATAATGGTTGTTATTATTATCAATGCAATGTTAAAAACAATCTTTGCTGCTTAATATTTTTGTGGAAATCACAATACATGCTTTGATGAATAGAAAGTTCAGTAACACTTTTATGGGAACCAATTCTCACTATTAACTAGTTGATTATTAGTATGTCTCTTAACATATTGGCAGTTGATTAAAACAGTCATGGCCAAAAGTGTTGGCAGTGATATAAATTGTGTGTTTTTTGCAAAGTTTCCTGCTTCAGTATTTGTAGATTATTTTTCCACATGTTACTATGGTATAATGAAAGCATATCATAAGATTTAACGGCTTTTATTGGCAAAAAAATATAATGACTCAATATTTACAGTATTGACCCTTGTTCTTTATAACCTCTGCAATTCACTCTGGCATGCTGGATATTAGCTTCTGGGCCAAATCCTGACTGATGGCGATCCATTCTTGCCTTATTAGTTCTTGGAGTTGATCACAATTTGTGGGCTTATGCTTGTCCACACGCCTTTTGAGGACTGACCACAGATTCTCTATGGGATTGAGATTTGGGGAGTTGCCTGGTCACGGATCCAAAATTTTAATTAAATGATCTTCGAGCCTCTTCTTTATCACTCTTGCTTTGTGACATGTTGCACCATCATGCTGGAAAATGCATGGATCATCACCAAATTGCTCATGGATTGTTGGAAGAAGAACGTCTTTGCTGGACGTTTTGATACCATTCTTTATTCATGGAAGTGTTTTGAGCAGAATTATGAGAGAGCCCACTCCCTTGGTTGAAAAGCAAACTCCACACATGGATGGTCTCAGGATGCTTCACTGTTGGCACAACACAGGACTCATGGTAGAGTTCACCTTTTCTTCTACGAACAATTGATTTTCCAGATGTCCCAAACAGTCAGAAGGGAGCTTCATCAGAGAAGCTAACTTTGCACCAGTCTTCTGCTGTCCAATCCTTGTACTTCCTGCAGAATTTCAGCCTGTCCTTGACGTTTTTCTTGGAGCGAAGTGGCTTCTTTGCTGCCCTTCTTGACACCAGGCTGTTGTCCAAAAGTCTTGGGCTCACTGTGCGTGCAGATGCTCTCACACCAACCTGCTGCTATTCCTGAGCAAGCTTTGCACTGCTGGTGACACGATTCCGTAGCTGGCTCCTCAGGAGGAGACGGTCCTAGCACTTGCTGGACACTCTGGGACGTCCTGAAGACTTCTTCACTGCACCTCTCTCCTGGAAGTTCTTGATGATCTGGAAAATGGTTCTTCCAGGTGCACTATTCTTTGTAGCAATTCCCTTGCATGTGAGGCCATTTTGATGCAAAGCGAGGATGGCTGCACATGTTAAATTTGGAGGTAACCATTGTTAACAAGAACAAAATTGGAAGCGCTTCTTCCCTCCTTTAGTCATCAGTCTGCTCTTACAATCAAATTAGTATGATAGTGATTAACCTGACTAGTACTCATTCTCACTTTCACATGTGCTGCTGATATGATTAGTCAATTAAGGTTAGCTGGTCAGGATCAAAAAACAATGAAATAATTTTTTTTGTGAAAAGTAAATTTTTTTTGGCCAATGAAGCTTTTACATTTACATTTAGTCATTTAGCAGGAGCTTTTATCCAAAGCGACTTACAAATGAGGACAATAAAAACTAACAAAAGAGCATATGAGCAAATGACAAGTCTCGGTTAGCCTAATGCAGTACACGTAGCAAGATGTGTGTATATATATATATATATATATATATATATATATATATATATATATATATATATATCTCACACACACACAGGGTTATTCTGAGGAAACCATAACCCCACGCCTGCAAATGAAAGAACAGAGACACACGCCTATAAAACACACGCACACGCACACACTTTTTTTCTCAGGTCTGTTCACCCTTGTGTGACCATTCATGCAAACTGTAGCATCATGCTACTTAAGACAATAAATAAGATTTTACTCAAAACTCACTTTAAACCACCATCGAGTGTTTGTAATAACTTCAGATTGCCGTCTAATGTGTGTTTTGGCCATGTAATGTAGCTGAAATTAAATATGTTATTACCTCTGAGTCAGAGCAGCGATCACGGAAGAGAGAACACAAGCAGACAGCAGGACAATAAAAGCAGTCAAAACTAACAAAAGAGCAACAATATATAAGTGCAAATGACAAGTCTCAGTTAGCCTAACGCAGAACACGTAGCAAGATGTGTGTATATATATATATATATATATATATATATCTCACACACACACACACACAAAGAAAAACAAGTAGATAGAATAGGACAAAAATTGAAAGCTAGCGTTTGTTTGTTTTTTTAAAATAAAAAAAGATAAATATAGATAAATTAGAATTAAGAGTGCAGAGCCAGTGGTGGTTTTGTAGGCAAACATTAATGCCTTCAATTTAATGTGAGCAGCTACTGGTAGCCAGTGCAAATTGATGAACAGAGGTGTGACATGCGTTCTTTTCGGCTCATTAAAGATTAATCTTGCAGCGGCACTTTGGATTAATTGTAGAGGTTTGAAAAAAGTGGCTGGAAGACCTGCCAAGAAGCATTGCAATAGTCCAGCCTTGATAGAACAAGAGCTTGAACAATGAGTTGTGTTGCATGTTCTGAAAGAAAGGGCCTGATCTTCCTAATGTTGTATAAAGCAAATCTGCAGGTCCTGGTAGTTTTAGCAATGTGGTCTGAGAAATTCAGCTTATCATCAATCACAACTCCAAGCTTTCTAGCTGCTTTTGAAGGAGTTATGGTTGATGAGCCTAACTAGATGGTGACATTTTGATAAAGTGATGGGTTTGTTGAAACCACAAGAAGTTCTGTCTTAGCCAGGTTGAGTTGAAGGTGATGGTCCGTCATCCAACAAGAAATGTCTGTTAGACATGCTGAGATGCGAGCGGTTATCGTTGGATCATCAGGATGGAATGAGAGGTAGAGTGGAGTGGCATCAGCATAGCAGTGATATGAAAAACCATGTTTCTGAATGACAGAACCTAGTGATGCCATGTAGACAGAGAAGAGAAGTGGTTCAAGAACTGAGCCCTGAGGCACCCCAGTAGCTAGATGTTGCGACTTGGACACCTCACCTCTCCAAGATACCTTGAAGGACCTATCTGAGAGGTAAGACTCAAACCACTGGCGTGCGGTTCCTGAGATGCCATTTTCCAATAGGGTTGACAGGAGAATCTGGTGGTTCACCGTATCAAAAGCAGCAGACTGATCCAGAAAAATAAGTATAGAAGATGTGTCCTCATTTGCCAGTCTTACGGCTTCAACAACTGAAAGCAAGGCAGCCTCGGTCGAATGTCCACTTCTGAAGACAGATTGGTTGCTGTCCGGGAACTTGTGCTGTGTGAGAAAGGCTGAGACTTTTAGCAATTATTTAAACTGCATCTGTTCACTCTACACAGTAATCTAGAAACAATGTGCATGAACACCACAACAGTTTAAGCAGCAACTTTGCAAAACACAAAATTGATGTCACTGCCAAAAGTTTTGGCTATGACTGCACTTATAAAGCACATATTCTACATGACCATATCCTATATCCCTAATCCTATTCAATACCTAAACTTAACAACTACCTTACTATCTACCAATATTCAGCTAATTATGAGTTTATTGAGGCAAAAGTCATAGTTAATGGTTTGTTAATAACGAGAATTTGACCTTAAAATAAAGTGACCAAAAGTTCAAAAGAACAGCATTTATTTTATTTTATTTTTTCTTACCCCAGACTTTTGAATGGCAGTGTATCACAGTTTCCAAAAAAAAAATGATCATGTAATCAGAATCATATCGGAATCATGCAACACTGAACACCGGAGCAATGATGCTGACATCACGGGAATAAATATAATTTTAAAATACAGTAAAACAGTAATAACGTGACATTGTTACAATTCAAAATAACTATTTTCTGTTTTACTGTATTTTTGATCAAATAAATGCAGCCTTGCTGAGGATAAGACACTAACAAGTAGGGATGTAACGATTAACCGCGAGCCGGTTGAAATAGTGAATAGTCAAATAGTCAAATATGTGACGATTTTAATCGGTTGAGATGCTAAACAAATCACGATTAATTTAGGGGTAAGAGTTTATATGAATGTATGTCTGAGGGAAACTTACTGTCTTTAGAAAAGTTTAGATGGTATTTTTTCATTTTCATCTTGCCTCTGTATAATGCATATTAATGTTCATAAGTGCAAGGCTGCTTTGTTTACAGCGGAAACCAAGGAAACGCTTAAAATAAAGTGACCAAAAGTTCAAAAGAACAGCATTTATTTTATTTTATTTTTTCTTACCCCAGACTTTTGAATGGCAGTGTATCACAGTTTCCAAAAAAAAAATGATCATGTAATCAGAATCATATCGGAATCATGCAACACTGAACACCGGAGCAATGATGCTGACATCACGGGAATAAATATAATTTTAAAATACAGTAAAACAGTAATAACGTGACATTGTTACAATTCAAAATAACTATTTTCTGTTTTACTGTATTTTTGATCAAATAAATGCAGCCTTGCTGAGGATAAGACACTAACAAGTAGGGATGTAACGATTAACCGCGAGCCGGTTGAAATAGTGAATAGTCAAATAGTCAAATATGTGACGATTTTAATCGGTTGAGATGCTAAACAAATCACGATTAATTTAGGGGTAAGAGTTTATATGAATGTATGTCTGAGGGAAACTTACTGTCTTTAGAAAAGTTTAGATGGTATTTTTTCATTTTCATCTTGCCTCTGTATAATGCATATTAATGTTCATAAGTGCAAGGCTGCTTTGTTTACAGCGGAAACCAAGGAAACGCTTTAAGCGCCACCTGCTGGCAGAGAGTGCATCTGCGTCTCATTCAGCCTTGTCTGCTGTTTCATGCAGATATTTGTATGTATAGTTTTATTGTAAGTCAACACATTCTGTTTTTGCTTCCAATTTCAAAATTATACAATCTAATTTAGATTAAAAACTGCTCATGTTGCATGTATGCAGCATCTTTGTTTGGATCGTGATTAAAATGCCTTTAATTTTAAATGGAAAGAGCACAGACAAAGCCTTATTTTGTTTATACGAAGAGATTTATTTTATTTGTGTTACTTATTTATTTGATTTGGGGCTTGTTTTAAAATTTCAATTTAGTTTTGTTATTTACGTTTACATTATATTTAAATTTTGCCATTTAGCAGACGCTTTTATCCAAATCGACTTACAAATGAGGACAATAGAAGCAATCAAAACCAACAAAAGACCAATAATATGCAAGTGCTATATTAGTATATTATTATAGTGTTATATTTCAATTTCACAAAGAAATGTGCAGCATTTTGTGCAAGCAATAATAAAAGGACACTTTTATAATTTGTCTTAAATCTCATTTTGTAAAAATAAATAAAAAATCTAATCGTGAAATCAAAATCATGAATCAAATCGAATCGTGAGTTGAGTGAATCATTACATCCCTATTAACAAGATTTACTTGAAACACTAAAAAAATCCCAGTTATTTTAATCTTTTAACTGAAAGCGTATACATTACATTTCTTACTTTACACTGTACCTTTTTTTAATACTAAAACTCTTTTATTTAAAGGTCTAAACCATATTTTGATTTTGATTTTCAAAATGGTCTCATACTTTCAGACCCATTGCATGCCTGTGAAGAAACCAGCAGGCTGCTGAGCACATTCTTTGAGTTCATGCCATCCGGACTGGCAGCTTTTTGAACATTTCACCTTCAGCAAGGTTTTCCTGACATCCACTGCGGCTACAGATGTCTTGTTTTTATATTTTCAAATGTGTAAATAACAAGCAGGCTGCCAATTTGCACTAAAAAGTTAACTAACACTAAACCCAACAGTACACATCTTTCAAGGCAGCAAATTCAACTGAAACATCAGGCATTACATGACCCCATGATATAACCTACATATTTAATAATAAAATATGAAAATATATTCAGGATTTGGCAAGCCAACATGAGAATATTTAGACAGTCGGCTCCTGGTTGCCTGAAGGAGCAGCAGTGTTCACAGCTGGCCTGGTTTTGAATGCTTCAAATGAATGCATAATGTTCATACCTCTAAGTGATAACCTTTTTAGAATGTTCTAAAATTATTTTACCACTGTTTATACTGTTATGAGTATGCACCTCAACTAACATTCTGGAATAAAATGGTAAGTGCTATGCCGCTACTCTGTGATAAATGTGCATTTAAGATCCGTAAAATGGCTTAACAAAGAACATATTCTTTCCTGTGTTGAAACACTAGCTTTTGAAAGATGAAAAGAGGGACATCCATTTTTTTGAATAGCAAAAAGCTTTTAGTTTACCTCACAGCCATGGATCATTATTTGCTAAACGCTAAAGACATGGATTAAAAGAACCAACTTTCATGGAGCCTTTATCACCTCCTCTTCTTAATGAACCACAGGGGTGTTTTACTAGACACTCAATAAAAAGGAGGACATGACACAAATTGCCATGTGTTTTTCAGCCTTTTTCAGTCCTGTGTAATCCATACTGTGATTGTGATTGTGTGTGTGTGTGTGTGTGTGTGTGTGTTTCAAAGCACTCATGTGGTCACATTTAACAGCCCCCTTTATTTCCTAGCATGCAACCCGTTTGCACTAATGTTTACAGCTACTGCACTTATTTAGTGAAACAAAGTGGATTGCACTGGTATTTCAACTACATTTAGAGGTTAATTGAATGTGGGTACAATGCTCATTCTTGAGTTGATTATTTTAACGTAGCATTGCTACAGGCACTCGTCTACCAAACATGCTTCACTTCCCCTCCAGCCACTTTCTCATTATTTGGGTGCATTAGAATCAAACCCATTTAAGATCACTTTCACATGCAGGGGCTTATTCAGTCATTGTGAACTGAAGCGCTATTGATTGGTATTTATATGGTAAACAACTTTTTGATAATGCAACATTGTAATGAGCTGTTGTGCTTGTGCGATGGGGTAACATTCAGATATGTATGCATTATTTGTTTATTGTTACATATTGGAAAAATGTGCCTGTTCAGTATCATTTTTTGCAAAAAGATTTCACGTTGCTTCTTAAGCATTTCACAACACTTTTTTAAAGTTATATGTTTAGTGAGTGGTGCTAAAAGTGCATTTAGTTTCATACAAAACAGATGAATGTGAATCTGGTCACACTTTAGTTTGAGGACCAATTTTCACTATTATCTAACTATTAACTACAACTTTTGCCTCAACAAACTCCTAATTTGCTGCGTATTAATAGTTAGTAAGGTAGTTAAGTTAGGTATGGGGTAGGATTAAGGGATCTATAAAAAAAGGTCATGCAGAAGAAGACATTAAAGGATTAGTTCACTTCCAGAATAATAATAAAAACTTCTTTTTTTTTAATCCTGATAAGTAACTCACCCCATGTCATCCAAGATGTTCATGTCTTTCTTTCTTCAGTCGAAAATAAATTAATGTTTTTGAGGAAAACATTCCAGGATGTTTAGTGGACTTCAATGGGAGCCAAAGGGTTGAAATTGCAGCTTCAGTGCAGCTTCAAAGGGCTCTACATGATCACAGCTGAGAAATAAATAAAACCTTACTTGTATCACACTTGACGTGTTCATTGTTTACTCATAACCGGAGTCAATAATCATGCAGATTTACGTTACAAGCTTATAGAATTGTACAGTAAGAAAGTTATTTCCCTTAACCAGGAAATTAACGTCTTAGAATTGACAAGACAGTTGACCCTGAGTGGTCAGCTAAATATCTACAGTGGATCTAAAATATGAATAGTTAATTATAACTAGTTATGGTTAGTTATTCATATTTCCCCATGAGCTGATTCGCTACAGTCTTATCTAGTGAAACAATTGGTAATTTTCTAAAAAATAAAAAAATGAATAAAAATGTATATACTTTCTTAACCACAAATGCTCGTCTTGCACTAGCTTGACCTCATGCATTACGTAGTCACGTTGGAAAGGTTGCGCGTGACATAGGCATAAGTACCGACCCAGTGTTTACAAAGCAAATGTGCAAAGAATGTCAAATGCCCTTTACAAAACAAGGTAAAACAATGATGCCGGACGATAGACGAAGAACTAACCGCGTGTGACGTTTCCAACGTGATTACTTAATGCATGCATAGCAGAGCTAGTGCAAGATGAGCATCTGTGGTCAAAAAGTATAGAATTTTATTTATTTATTTATTTTTAGAAACTGACCGATCGTTTCGCTAGATAAGAGTCTTATTCCTAGGCAGGGATCGTGTAGAGCCCTTTGAAGCTGCAATTAAACTGCAATTTGGACCTTCAACCTGTTGGCTCCCATTGAAGTCCACTATCTGGAGAAAAATCCTGGAATGTTTTCCTAAAAAATAGGGATGCACCGAATGTTCGGCAACCAAAATTATTGTTCAGCCAAATAAGCGAAAAGACAGAATAAATTGTACCGAACAATGATATGACGTGATCAAATAGCAACCACCGCAGAGTGAGAGGTGCGCACTCTTTATCATGCAGCACACATGTCAGCAATGTGGAAGCATTTAAACTTTCGGAGAAAGACGTAACAATCATTACAAGCACCCACAGCGAGAGACTGTTTAGGACTACATTGCATGTCTTCGATGAGAAGAGGAAGGGGGGATTGTTGCTGGTTACTGTATGACGATTGAAATCGCGAAATGGCCTTAAACAATTAGTAAATAAACTGCAGAACATTATGTTTTCTAATACGTACACTGCATGAACTCTGACAGCGCTGCATGAACTCGCAGCAGATCTGCTTGTTACCCAGAATTCAAAGTCCAAAGCATGAGGAAAATCTGCGCTGATACAGTCGTCAGTTGCTCAGTCACATTTTTATGAATTTTTACAAGGCATGCCACAATGCGATACGTACAACGTATTTGTAATGAGACTCATTTATAAATCTGTTGTCAATAAAAATAAGCATTGAGGTCTTCCAGCGCGTTTCCGCCAAAATAAAAGTTGAGAAAAAGCAAGAACTCTTATCAACATTCATAAATGTTAGTATTGTAATTTTACTGTTGTTCTGTAAAATAAAATAAAAGAGAATAAAAATGATAATAATCATTACAACAGCTCTGTTTTAATACATTTCTTATAACATTCACACATAGTGTTCAAATTAGGATCTGTAATATTTTCTAATGTTTTAAAAGAAGTCTCTTCTCAGCATGGCTGCTTTTAATTGTACAGTAAAAAAAAAATGCATGCCTGATTCAAGAAGGGGGTCTGATGGCCAAAAATGATTATTTTACTAACTTATTAATTTTAAGTTAAATTGTGCTTTGTTGGTATAGTGTCTGCTAGAATGTTAAAAATGTTC
>NW_015507416.1:36834-45071 GCF_001515645.1 Sinocyclocheilus grahami | reverse complement strand
GCGCGTTTCCGCCAAAATAAAAGTTGAGAAAAAGCAAGAACTCTTATCAACATTCATAAATGTTAGTATTGTAATTTTACTGTTGTTCTGTAAAATAAAATAAAAGAGAATAAAAATGATAATAATCATTACAACAGCTCTGTTTTAATACATTTCTTATAACATTCACACATAGTGTTCAAATTAGGATCTGTAATATTTTCTAATGTTTTAAAAGAAGTCTCTTCTCAGCATGGCTGCTTTTAATTGTACAGTAAAAAAAAAATGCATGCCTGATTCAAGAAGGGGGTCTGATGGCCAAAAATGATTATTTTACTAACTTATTAATTTTAAGTTAAATTGTGCTTTGTTGGTATAGTGTCTGCCAGAATGTAAAAAGTGTTCAGTGTTAACTATTTTTAAATAGTTTTTTTTTAAAAGCAAGACAAACCAGTAAAAAGCACATTTTGGCTTTTTAATTTATGCAATGGTAAAAAAAAAAAAAAAGGCAAAATACGTAGGTAAAAAAAACTCGAAAAAAACGTGTTCGGTAGGCCTATTTGGCCCAGTGTTTATTTTTGTTCGGTTTTGGCTTCAGCCAATAATTTTCATTTTGGTGCATCCCTACTCAAAAACATGAATTACTTTTTGACTGAAGAACGAAAGACATGAACATTTTGGATGGCATGGGAGTGAGTAAATTATCAGGACATTTTTATTCTGGAAGTGAACAGCGACCGCGCAGGAGAAATATACTCAAAAATTAGTTGGGAAATCCATTTGATTGAATTCTAGCAAATGCTAAATAATTCCAATGCTTGGGCAAACCGCTATAGAGTTGGTGCCACTATAGAGTTGGAATCGGTGAATGTGGTTTACAGGTTTCATAGAAAAAACTTTTTTGTGTGAGATTCTTTAATGATTTTTAATAGAAATTCTTGGCAACAGCACTGTTAAAAAAATAAAAAAATAAAAAAAGTTTTCTCAGGTAACGAAATGTCCATCCAATAGAGAAAAGCTTTGTTCAGCAAAAAAAAAAAAGCACATTGCTAGTAATATGCATGCTAATAAGCAACAGTTAATAGTGAGAATTGATCCCTAAACTAAAGTGTTACCTATTTTATTACTTTGGCTGTTGTATTACGTCAGTTCAGAAATGAAATGCCCAGTGAGTGACACTAAAAGGTTAATGTGCTGTTGCATTTAAAAATAGCATTTAACTACACTTAAACCTAATCAATATTAACAAAAGCAAACATAAGCTAACCACAGCTTGCTTCTATAAATCTTTGAGCACTTTTATCATGATTCGTACTTCGGAGAACACATACACAGCGCTCTGAATCTTTATAATGCTACCGAGCATATTTACTAAAAGACATCCATATTGAGCTGGTTATGTGATGCACATTTAATAATGCATTGGTTTGCAGTTCTTGCATGGTAAAAGTGTTTTTTTGAGGTCATAACATAGTTCTGTGCAAGAATATATGTGAAAATGTATGAAATGATAATCTACCGATGTAATTTGTGTTAAAAGGAATACAAGTTGTTGTTTTACTGCCTCTAGAACTAATTTGTATGTATAGGCACATTTTTATAGTTTTCCAAAAATGTAGGTTACGGAGCCCCTAACAGGACATGGTGGTAGGAAAAAAATCGGGATGAGTGGAAAAAAAATCGGGGTGGGAGGAAAAAATATTTTTGAAATGTTTTGCGTTCCCTCGCAAAACCAGTTGAGTTTGGACAAACTCGTTCTGTTTACTTTATAGCTTGCAGTGGTTCATACAGCTCCGTATGTTCACAATGGAGCGGTTCATAAACTTTTATTTTGAATTTGGACTCAAGTATAAAGAAATACAGTCAGTGCTTAGTTCAAGGCACTGTTTTGGCACATTCTAAAACGTTTAATATGACTTAATATTTTAAAACAGTGACATTGGAGGACCCAATTTGATAATAATAAATACTGATAAAACTATTAAGCTAATATTAATGACCTTATTAATAATAGTACTATTAATAAAGCAGAATAGCCCAGAACATGAACGCAGCCCCTTGCACGTTAAGCTTTTTCTCCCCCATAGAAAACGCTTAAGGTAGGCTAATAAACGAAGACGGTGATTTAAAAATACCAAATCTGTTTACAGTTTATATTACGCATAGAAAAGTAGATGAGCCCAAAACGGAACAGCTTGCAGTGGTTCATAAACGCTTAATGCGGCCTAATGAATATGATAAAAAAGACCAAAGATGCTATATTATATATGTATTAAAAATATGTACTGTGTACATGCAAGCCCAAAATATGAGCTGAATTGCACGATAAGCGTTTTCTACCCCATAGAAAAGTGTGCTTAACGTGGCTTAAAGGGGTCCTATTATGCTTTTTCACTTTTTTAATTTTAGTCAGTGTGTAGTGTGTATGTTTGGGCATAAAAAAGATCTAGAATGTTACAAATCTCAAAGTCCACTCCAAAGCTAAGTTTCAAACTTAGTCTTATTAATTGATACATTAAGTATCAGTTACACCTTTTTACAAAGGTGTGTTTGAACTCAGAATCTGACGTATCCCTGAAGGCTTTGATCTGTTGAATATACATGCAAAGTGTTCCATAAAATCCATTCTTTATGCCTCTTTCTATGCTGAGTTAAACTTTAACCCTTTTCTATACCAACTGTATGTGTGTGTGTGTGTGTGTATGTTTATGTTAGACCGGCTTAATGTGTTTATGTGGTATGTTAGACTAGTTTAAGTGTTTATGTAGTTAATAAAACCTTACTTGTATCACACTTGACGTGTTCATTGTTTACTCATAACCGGAGTCAATAATCATGCAGATTTACGTTACAAGCTTATAGAATTGTACAGTAAGAAAGTTATTTCCCTTAACCAGGAAATTAACGTCTTAGAATTGACAAGACAGTTGACCCTGAGTGGTCAGCTAAATATCTACAGTGGATCTAAAATATGAATAGTTAATTATAACTAGTTATGGTTAGTTATTCATATTTCCCCATGAGCTGATTCGCTACAGTCTTATCTAGTGAAACAATTGGTAATTTTCTAAAAAATAAAAAAATGAATAAAAATGTATATACTTTCTTAACCACAAATGCTCGTCTTGCACTAGCTTGACCTCATGCATTACGTAGTCACGTTGGAAAGGTTGCGCGTGACATAGGCATAAGTACCGACCCAGTGTTTACAAAGCAAATGTGCAAAGAATGTCAAATGCCCTTTACAAAACAAGGTAAAACAATGATGCCGGACGATAGACGAAGAACTAACCGCGTGTGACGTTTCCAACGTGATTACTTAATGCATGCATAGCAGAGCTAGTGCAAGATGAGCATCTGTGGTCAAAAAGTATAGAATTTTATTTATTTATTTATTTTTAGAAACTGACCGATCGTTTCGCTAGATAAGAGTCTTATTCCTAGGCAGGGATCGTGTAGAGCCCTTTGAAGCTGCAATTAAACTGCAATTTGGACCTTCAACCTGTTGGCTCCCATTGAAGTCCACTATCTGGAGAAAAATCCTGGAATGTTTTCCTAAAAAATAGGGATGCACCGAATGTTCGGCAACCAAAATTATTGTTCAGCCAAATAAGCGAAAAGACAGAATAAATTGTACCGAACAATGATATGACGTGATCAAATAGCAACCACCGCAGAGTGAGAGGTGCGCACTCTTTATCATGCAGCACACATGTCAGCAATGTGGAAGCATTTAAACTTTCGGAGAAAGACGTAACAATCATTACAAGCACCCACAGCGAGAGACTGTTTAGGACTACATTGCATGTCTTCGATGAGAAGAGGAAGGGGGGATTGTTGCTGGTTACTGTATGACGATTGAAATCGCGAAATGGCCTTAAACAATTAGTAAATAAACTGCAGAACATTATGTTTTCTAATACGTACACTGCATGAACTCTGACAGCGCTGCATGAACTCGCAGCAGATCTGCTTGTTACCCAGAATTCAAAGTCCAAAGCATGAGGAAAATCTGCGCTGATACAGTCGTCAGTTGCTCAGTCACATTTTTATGAATTTTTACAAGGCATGCCACAATGCGATACGTACAACGTATTTGTAATGAGACTCATTTATAAATCTGTTGTCAATAAAAATAAGCATTGAGGTCTTCCAGCGCGTTTCCGCCAAAATAAAAGTTGAGAAAAAGCAAGAACTCTTATCAACATTCATAAATGTTAGTATTGTAATTTTACTGTTGTTCTGTAAAATAAAATAAAAGAGAATAAAAATGATAATAATCATTACAACAGCTCTGTTTTAATACATTTCTTATAACATTCACACATAGTGTTCAAATTAGGATCTGTAATATTTTCTAATGTTTTAAAAGAAGTCTCTTCTCAGCATGGCTGCTTTTAATTGTACAGTAAAAAAAAAATGCATGCCTGATTCAAGAAGGGGGTCTGATGGCCAAAAATGATTATTTTACTAACTTATTAATTTTAAGTTAAATTGTGCTTTGTTGGTATAGTGTCTGCCAGAATGTAAAAAGTGTTCAGTGTTAACTATTTTTAAATAGTTTTTTTTTAAAAGCAAGACAAACCAGTAAAAAGCACATTTTGGCTTTTTAATTTATGCAATGGTAAAAAAAAAAAAAAAGGCAAAATACGTAGGTAAAAAAAACTCGAAAAAAACGTGTTCGGTAGGCCTATTTGGCCCAGTGTTTATTTTTGTTCGGTTTTGGCTTCAGCCAATAATTTTCATTTTGGTGCATCCCTACTCAAAAACATGAATTACTTTTTGACTGAAGAACGAAAGACATGAACATTTTGGATGGCATGGGAGTGAGTAAATTATCAGGACATTTTTATTCTGGAAGTGAACAGCGACCGCGCAGGAGAAATATACTCAAAAATTAGTTGGGAAATCCATTTGATTGAATTCTAGCAAATGCTAAATAATTCCAATGCTTGGGCAAACCGCTATAGAGTTGGTGCCACTATAGAGTTGGAATCGGTGAATGTGGTTTACAGGTTTCATAGAAAAAACTTTTTTGTGTGAGATTCTTTAATGATTTTTAATAGAAATTCTTGGCAACAGCACTGTTAAAAAAATAAAAAAATAAAAAAAGTTTTCTCAGGTAACGAAATGTCCATCCAATAGAGAAAAGCTTTGTTCAGCAAAAAAAAAAAAGCACATTGCTAGTAATATGCATGCTAATAAGCAACAGTTAATAGTGAGAATTGATCCCTAAACTAAAGTGTTACCTATTTTATTACTTTGGCTGTTGTATTACGTCAGTTCAGAAATGAAATGCCCAGTGAGTGACACTAAAAGGTTAATGTGCTGTTGCATTTAAAAATAGCATTTAACTACACTTAAACCTAATCAATATTAACAAAAGCAAACATAAGCTAACCACAGCTTGCTTCTATAAATCTTTGAGCACTTTTATCATGATTCGTACTTCGGAGAACACATACACAGCGCTCTGCATCTTTATAATGCTACCGAGCATATTTACTAAAAGACATCCATATTGAGCTGGTTATGTGATGCACATTTAATAATGCATTGGTTTGCAGTTCTTGCATGGTAAAAGTGTTTTTTTGAGGTCATAACATAGTTCTGTGCAAGAATAAATGTATGAATGTATGAAATGATAATCTACCGATGTAATTTGTGTTAAAAGGAATACAAGTTGTTGTTTTACTGCCTCATTTGTATGTTTGTATGTATAGGCACATTTTTATAGTTTTCCAAAAATGTAGGTTACGGAGCCCCTAACAGGACATGGTGGTAGGAAAAAAATCGGGATGAGTGGAAAAAAAATCGGGGTGGGAGGAAAAAATATTTTTGAAATGTTTTGCGTTCCCTCGCAAAACCAGTTGAGTTTGGACAAACTCGTTCTGTTTACTTTATAGCTTGCAGTGGTTCATACAGCTCCGTATGTTCACAATGGAGCGGTTCATAAACTTTTATTTTGAATTTGGACTCAAGTATAAAGAAATACAGTCAGTGCTTAGTTCAAGGCACTGTTTTGGCACATTCTAAAACGTTTAATATGACTTAATATTTTAAAACAGTGACATTGGAGGACCCAATTTGATAATAATAAATACTGATAAAACTATTAAGCTAATATTAATGACCTTATTAATAATAGTACTATTAATAAAGCAGAATAGCCCAGAACATGAACGCAGCCCCTTGCACGTTAAGCTTTTTCTCCCCCATAGAAAACGCTTAAGGTAGGCTAATAAACGAAGACGGTGATTTAAAAATACCAAATCTGTTTACAGTTTATATTACGCATAGAAAAGTAGATGAGCCCAAAACGGAACAGCTTGCAGTGGTTCATAAACGCTTAATGCGGCCTAATGAATATGATAAAAAAGACCAAAGATGCTATATTATATATGTATTAAAAATATGTACTGTGTACATGCAAGCCCAAAATATGAGCTGAATTGCACGATAAGCGTTTTCTACCCCATAGAAAAGTGTGCTTAACGTGGCTTAAAGGGGTCCTATTATGCTTTTTCACTTTTTTAATTTTAGTCAGTGTGTAGTGTGTATGTTTGGGCATAAAAAAGATCTAGAATGTTACAAATCTCAAAGTCCACTCCAAAGGGAGATATTTAGTTTTTTAAAAATCCATTTTCAAGAACGACGACGAACGGCTCGTTTGGACTACAGCGTTTGGTATCCGGGCTTTGTGATATCACAAAGCCGCTCATCAGAATATCATTACAAATAATTCACGCCTACAGAAATTCGAATGGTTGGGGGGTGGGGAGGGGCGAGGTTGTGGTTAGAACGCTTGGTTGAGTGAGCGCATCAGACGAGACGACGAAGAAGAAGTGCTGCTGTGCTGTAGCCTCAAATTTTTGGCATGTCTAGAACAGCGGTTCTCATTTCCAGTCCTCGCGTACCCCCGCTCTGTACATTTTGTGTGTTTCTCTTATTGCTTCATACGTTTGTTATATTTGACTGTAAGTGCCCTGCGAAGGTGACATTACCGGATATTCCTCCATGATTCCAGTTTGAAGGGATATGACTTTTTAACTCTGTTCCTGAGCATTATAACCCCAATTTGCTATTGTGTGCTGCGCATTTGACTGAGGACAGCTTCCACAACATGAGGGAGTACAGTCCCAAAAGCTTTTGTTGAAAGACGGAGCAAGGGGCGGGGCAGTACTGAAACACCGTCTAAGCTGTTCGCCAATCACAACACACTGGGACAGCTAACCAATGAGAAAACATTTTGTTTTTCAGAAGGTGGACCTTCATCAAAGCCGGAACTAATCGAGCCGTTTGTGCCAGGCTGGGGAGAAAGGTATTTTAATAATGTAAATTATGTGAAAAATAAATGTGTTTTTCGAATCACCAAGCATGAGAGCATGTTCTAGTACACCCCCAAAACAAAATCAAGACTTTGTAAAAGAGCATAATAGGACCCCTTTAATATAAAAAAAACAGTGATAAAAAGCCCAAGTTTTATATTTTATTAAAAATATAGCCTATACATTATGCACAGAAAAGCAACGTGCTAAGAGTTTTTTTATAATGTTTTGTCTATGGGGGAGAAAACACTTGAAACTGCGCGTTACGTTCTGGGCTCATCTGCTTTTCTGTGCTGTAATGACATATCATTTATTCATTATTAATTTGTAATTATAGGGAATTAATGATGATTACTACATTCAGGTTTTGCTAGGACTCGGATCTGAATGTCCCAAGTCCACCTGATTAAACTGATTTCAAATTTGTTAGTTTGCACTTTAAATCAAGGGTCGTCCAGCGAGCCGGTGATTCTTAGTATCTTTTAACAAATTAAATATGTGTTTTCCTGGCCACGGTCAACACAATTATGATTATTTGTAAGCTCTTAACAGAGGTAATTCTTATAAGTAAGCTACGAGCTAAGTAGCAAGGGATCTTTTGGCACAGTTTTAACCTTGAAATTATATGACACCAGACACTCCTTTATAAATGAAACATGAATTTTATTGGCTAATCTAGATTACATAAAACCATAACTAAAACATACACATACACACACATACACACAAAGATTCAAGGAAATTAGTCAACAGAGTTGCATGAAGTTTTCAAAGTCCTAACTCGTTTTCACGAGTGGTTTTAAATTCAGCCTAGGAGAAACACCAAGCACAGATTGTCTTATCTTTACTGCTTACCTCAATTCACCAGTTCAACACCGATGTCAGCAGATAGGAGTTTTGTTTGTACTTGCGTTTTGCTTAGTTGACAGC
>NW_015507416.1:27550-36623 GCF_001515645.1 Sinocyclocheilus grahami | reverse complement strand
ATATTGCTCCGATACTTTCAAATGATTTTCACTGATTGTCTTCTGAATTGTCTGTGTACATTCTGTTTCTTTGGAATACAAAGGAAGTAAGGGTTTCGGTCATGCGGGAAGCTGGTGGTCGAAAATCATGCTGTATAAACCTCGTGTTCATGGGCCTAAGGGCATCAGTTAATTTACTCATCCTTTTCCTGCTGGATATACTAGTTCTATACATTCGCGATCATGAGGTATCCATATGTCGTGAAAGGGCTTTTTTAGTCCTGATACCAAAGATAGCTTTGTTGTCTCCTGATCAAATTAGTTTCGATCTCATGAGTAGATGCTTTCACCATACCGACAGGACATAGACCCAGAATATGGGACTCATGTGCTGGGTGATTTAGCAAATCTCGTGATGGCTGATATCAGTGTCCGTTCATAGTTAGAAATCCCTACAGTGCGTAATATAAACTGTAAACAGATTTGGTACTTTTAAATCACCGTCTTCATGAGCCTAAGCGTTTTCAATGGGGGAGAAAAAGCTTAATGTGCAGGGCATTGCATTCATATTCTAGGCTATTCTGCTTTATTAATAGTAATATTATTAATATTAGCCTAATCATTTTATCAGTATTTATTATTATCGAATTTGGTCCTCCAATGTCACTCTTTTAAAACATGAAGACACATGAAGTGTTTTAGAATGTGCCAAAACTGTGCCTTGAACTAAGCACTAACTGCATTTCTTTATACTTGAGAATAGGTTAGGGTGGCCATATGCACCGTTCATATGGGACCCGTCCCGGCCAGGATTTTAATATTGCCTAAAAGATCCAGGTTTTGGCTGTTTGCACTGTGCAGGTCGATCGTTGTGTGACATTCATGAGAGCTATAGAGAGCAGAGCAGACGGCTCCTTATGCTTTCGAATCGCTCTCGCACCTACTTTGGTGTCTTTTTTTGATCGGTGCGCAGCGACTTCAAGTCAAACGAATGAACAAACACGTGCGCATATTTGCATCGCTGTGATCGCTCCCTGTAGATCGCACCTTCTCACGAACAGCCCCACGATTGGTCGATTATGTACAATACCTGCATGTTATTGGTCAAACTGCTTTGGATCTTTTAGGCAATATTAAAATCCTGGCCGGGACGTGTCCCGTATGAACGGCGCTTATGGACCGTTATGGCGGATATGGACCCTAGTCCAAGTTCAAAATAAAACTCTATGAACCGCTCCACTGTGAACATACGGAGCTGAACCACTGCAAGCTGTAAAGTAAACAGGAAGAATTTGTCCGAACTCAACTAGTTTTGCGAGAGGACGCAAAAGTTTTGCAAGGGAACGCAAATATCTTCGCCATAGAACGCAAAATGTTTCTTGAGGGAACACAAATATCTTTGTGAGAAAACACAAAAGTTTTGTAAGGGAACGCAAAATAACTTTGCCAGGGAACACAAAAAGTTTTTCGAGGGAATGCAAAGTTTCTCGAGGGAACGCAAAAGTTTTGCAAGAGAATGCAAAACATTTCAAAAATATTTTTTCCTCCCACCCCGAATTTTTTCACCTCACCCTGATTTTTTTATTTTATTTTTTCCACCACCATGTCCCTTTAAGGGCTCAGTAGTACATAGAGTCATGTTTTTTTTCTTTTTCTTTTATGAGCCTGGTTTGCAACTATTGATTAAAAATATGATTTGGTATAATTGTCATAGTTAATTGTCATTGTCAAAGTAGGCTTTGATATTTACTTCAAAAGCTAAAAAGCTGATTTCTAGATAAGGAAAAAACTAGATCCTGTATTAATTTTTCTATCATGTGTATCTTTTGTTTACAAATTAAGGCACACAATGTCCAATTGTATCCTCGAAATACATGAAACCCAATTAGATTCTCGAAGCAAGCAGTGAAATTAGATTTCTGCAGTGAAATACAGTTCTCTTCCCATACTTGGCATATTTTGTAGTTAAGGGGCATTACTTATTTAACTTTTATGGGGAAAGTCAAAATTTTCCTTCCTTTGTGTCACATTATTGTGCTTTACCAACATTGTTATCTAGCAGACTGTGAAAAGACGGAAGCCTGAATCCACCAGGGATTGCAGCAGAGAAAACAACCGATTCTAAATCATTCAAAGCTCAGAGAACATTGCACAGGAGTTCCACTGGGGCTTGAAATGGACCTCCATGTCCTTTTGGATCATTTCAGAGACCAGTGAGCAAGGAAGCCCAAATAAGCCAGCGTTCTGTGCATGTGTACATGCATATCTAGGTAACTCAATAGCAAGCTGCAAGAAGAACACAACACAACCTGCTAGAGATGCACTGCATCGGTAATGTTTAGTGTTTATATCGCTGACAACATGTTTATGATTAAAAAAAAGAAAATAACTTAGCTAAGTTGGAAATGTACTTTTAATTGTGCCAACAAATATGCAAAAACTATTAATTTGACTTTAGAAAACATAGTCATAAGAAGCGGATATTAAATCATTGACGGCAAAAGCTGTGTAAAGGGATGAATTAAAATTATTTTGTGCCTCTAAGCATTAGCACCAAGAGATAACAAGTACATGTGGACAAATGATTATTGGACATACGTGACACATAAAAGGAAGTGCACAAATAACTCTCAATAATTCCTGGAATGGACACAGTGGGATAGATCGAAGAGTGAGTAATACAAGACCGTATAATAGCAAGCAATTTAACAACAATTTACAGAAGTCGTCACAATCTTTCAGCACGTTGAGGGTCTTTGTGTAGGCGGCAACACTACACAGCTGGAGCACAGCCCTGAAAACTGCAGTAGTTAGTAATAGTAACTACTGCTCACAAAACAGTAGGCTATGAGCAATCGATTAGATTACAAACCTCAGAAATATGAGGAAAAGGCACAATAGCTTTTCTGTACAAACTCTGAACATGGTGCATTACAAGAGACACCAATGGAAAAAAAGGAATCAGCCTAAAAAAAGGCAACACTCAATAGATAATCTGATAAATTTTGGAACCAGTGAATCCACCTCCTATGATATACTGTATGATTTATCAGTATAATCAAGGCATTTATTAAAAAAAATATATATATCAGTTAAAAAAAATCCAAGGATTGGTACCTGAGGACTAATTGATTTTTAAAAAAAACATTTTCATTATATAGTAAGTTAAAAGTTTTATTTTATTTTTCCATAGATTGCAGCTAAGGTTGACAGCCAGGGATCACAATGCATTTATGTTGGATGTTAAAGAGCAGCTTTGACATTTTGATAACCGTGCCCTTTATAGGGGAACAAGTCATATGAGTTTGAAGAGATATTTAGGTAGACAAAGGTGATGACAGAATTTTAAGGTTAAAACAAATGGTCTGTAGGAGGTGTGATGTGACTAAATTTAGATTAAATAAATTTGCTGTCATAGCAATAAATAAATCAAAAGTTTTTTTATGTTTTTTTTTTGTTGCAGTGGGCACGTTTGCATGAGCATGATTACTGGTTGTTGGCACGATGATCTATGGCCCAATAAACTTTAATCTTGGTCATCAAAGGATGGTTGCAAAGCCTTGGGCAAAGCAATGATTGCAGAGTTTTGTTTTGCCTCTAAATTGTCATATGTAATTGTGTCATGTTCATAAACACTGTATATCACAAACATATCACTACAAACTAAGTGTCAAGTCACATTTGATCAAAGCGCTAGTGCTGTTCAGTGCTAAAGGCTATGTGACTTATTGATTTGACTGTTCTTCCCTGATATATAATTGCCTCTGACTACCATAATATTGTGGCTACCAACCAGCAGATACAGCATTTGATCATATCTTTCTGTTGGCTATTACAACACTGCAGAAAGTGCTCACCGTTTAAATGGTAGAACTTCCATTTGAGATTTGTTGAGATATAGAAATCCAACAGCATGAAATATACTGCACTCTTTCCTTTGATACTCGGTTGAAGATGGTGCATTTAGAAAATATTTTCTTAGTCATTCAAAACATTTATTTTAACTTTTGCATTGAATAATAATAATGAAAATAAGAAACAGACGAAATAGACAGCATTCAATCTGTCACAATCCGCTGGAGCACGGAAACGAGGAGACATGGAGATTTCACAAAAACGAGAGTCTTTTATGATTCAATAGGGAGACACAGAGCACAAGGATGACAGTGGAATTTTTTGACTCCTCGTGCCTCAACCATGTTTGACCAAATCTGAGATTGTCTGATTCGGTCTGATATCCTACATGATGAAACAAGCAATATTTCTACACCGATAACTGTTTGGCAAGTCCCATAGGAAGGTGCTGTCAAAATGATCCTTGTTTTATCTGATAGCTGCTTTGCCAATTCGTTTTGTTTATATTTGAAAGAACTTTGTGATTCCTGAAGTAGGAAATTTATTTTCTTTCAAGGCAAGTTTTAGGTAAGCTTAAGTTCAGTTTAAATTTTTTATCTCAATCATAATGTCAAAATATTTCGAATGTATGTGTACAATAGCTCATAACAATATCAAGTATGTTCTTGTGAACTGGCCTTATATTGCACATCGAATTAAGCAATATCAAGATAACTGTTGTACCGAATAACAAAATTTGGCCATAAACACAGTTGTGCTGATATTGCATACAGCTTGATTGTGTTTATCCAGCAAAGTTGGCCAGTTAATATTTATCTCTCCCAATGAAAATATAAAAAATAAGTTAAAGCCTCAAGCTTCATGTGTCACCAAGCAACAAAAAAACATACATTTTTAAATATAAATACTGTATGTGTCAGACTCTTTTCCATGTTTTGTGTGTGTTTTGCTCAGTTCAGCGTCCGATATTGTTTATGTCAACCTCAGCTACGTGTGTTTTCCTGGTTCCCTTGATGTTATTAAAGTCTCCTTGTTTATGTACTCCACATCTCCTCATTCTTCTCTGACTGCATGTTTAGATTCTATCATGATATTTTCTTGTCCCCAATCCCAGTGTGTGCAGTCAAGCACATATATAATTTACACACTAAGGGCATCATTTGCCCTGTAATACATAAAGGCTGCAATGCGTTTGCATAATGAAATGTTATGTGAGCATAGCCAATTATTCCTCAGTTTTCTGCTGTTTTCATCAGACTCCATATTTTCATGCTAAGAGAAAAGGTAAAACCGCCTATGTATGATACACAGGACCTGCCGTCTAAGTATATTAGATATGTCCCGGTAAATCTGAATTATCGATTTGTGTGAAGTTTTCTGGAACACTAATGAAAACAGCACATTACAGACAGACCATGAATCTATAAAGAAGGCCAAGCCCAACAGGACACCTCTCTGCTTTACACAGTAAACATACCTGCTTCAGCTAATCGTGACCCACTGGGTATCTGCAAAACTGAGTCAGATGTTTTAGATTAAAGATTTAGTGGGGTGTTGGATTAGAATTGAGCAACATTTGTTATTTTTCCCCCCTTAGATTTTATACCAGAGATCGCTCCAGTGTCGGCTCCAGTCCTATTGTCTAGCCCAGAGAGGGTCCCAGTCCCAGAGTTTAGCCCAGTGAGGGCCCCAGTCCTCGAGTTTAGCCTAGAGAGGACCCCAGTCCCTGAGTTTGGCCCATAGAGGGTTCCAGTCTCTTAGTTAACCTCAAGGAGGGCTCCAGTCCCCATGTCCAGCCCAAGGAGGGCTCCAGTCCTCACGTCAAACCCAGGGAGGGCACACAGTTCCCGAGTTAGGTCTATGGAGGGCCTCTAAAGACTATATTCTCACCAAGGATTTTTTTTGGGGGGGTAGTAGGGGTCCATCCGTGGAGGCCGGACTGAATGCCGAGGCCAGGCTCCCCGAGCGCCCTGTTCCGCCATGGCCTCCTGAACGGTCTGCTCCGCCGTGGCCTCCTAGTCTGCCTGCTTTGCCACAGCCTCCTAGTCTGCCTGCTCCGCCATGTCTTCCTAGTCTGCCTGCTCCGCCACAGCCTCCTAGTCTGCCTGCTCCGCCATATCTTCCTAGTCTGCCTGCTCTGCCATGGCTCCCCGAGCTGCCTGTTCCGCCATGGCTCCCCAAGCTGCCTGTTCCGCCATGGCTTCCTAGTCTGCCTGATCCGCCATGGCTCCCCGAGCTGCCTGATCCGGAACGGATACCGCCCTGGAGGCCGTCCGTCCCTGTAAGCCTGTCCTGAGAGGCCTCCAGAGCATCTTCCAGGAGGGGGGAGTAATGTCAGACTCTGTTCCGTGTTTTGTGTGTGTTTTGCTCCCCATGTGTTTCTATGCCCATATTTGGTCCTTCCCGTTCCTGTCCTTATCATTTGTTCCAGGTGTTTCCCATTTAGTTATATTGATCCCAGGTGTGTCTTGGCATCCCCTCGTCATGTCATCTGTATATATAAAGTGTTCCCTGTTCTTAGTTCGGTGTCCGGTATTGTTTGTCAACCTCCTCAGCTACGTGTGTTTTCCTGGTTCCCTTGATGTTATTAAAGTCTCCTCGTTTATGTACTCCACGTCTCCTCGTTCCTCGCTCCCTCACAGTAGCGATCGTGACAACATGCTTGTTTAATTCTTGCTTAATGACCTTTCATTACAAAAATGACAGGTCTTGTACACATTTAATTTAAAAAAGCAGCATTGATTGACAGATTTTTATTTTTCATAGAATTGTGGTAGCAATATTAAGGACAACAACTTTACAGTAATTTACAGTAAACGAAAAAATTATTAACAGCTAAAATCTTGAAGTATTAAATTCTGATATCGTCATAAAATACTGACAATAACATTAACATACCGATTATAATATACTGACAACCACCATTATGACAACCACATTGATTATTGTACTGTGTTATAAATAAAATACAAATACAAATCCCCATTATTTTACTCTCCTCACATTCTTTGTTACCTGCTTCACAGACACATTACTGACTGATGGCTCATTTTGTGAGGCCCTTTGTTTCTCAGGTGTGAATCACTAAATATCCATGGCCAATGTCACTCCCTCTCATACAAGCATTCTATCACACAACATGTCTTACGAATGTTAAATTAATATATTGTTTTCTGTGAATGAGTTTACAGGATGATTTTCACATCATTTTGTGGCAAAAACTCTAGTCTAAGACATCCAGTTCTCAAAAGACTCGTGAACAAATGTTATGTATGTGCTTTAGGGCTTTATTTCAGTAACTTAAAAAGTTTAGCTTTTCACTAACCACATTTTTTTTTTTTTTTTTTTTTACTGGATTTTACTGTTAACGTTTTTTAAAAGTATTTACCATAACATCTTTTGTAGTATTACTGTGGAATTATAGTATTTTACCATTAAAATTACACAGAGCATGCAGATTTTCGAAGAACAGGGTATCTCTTCTGAAGCCCCAGCCGTATCAGCATATTGAGACTACAAGCCAGTGTAGATCTTCAAGATTAAGCAAAGGTCACTGTTCTACAAGCAAATAACTCCTCAAATCTTTAGAGAGAACCTTGTTTTAGTAAGCTGATATCTGCAGATGCTCTGCTCTGCATTTCATTTCTGTTTAGATGATATTCATGCATTATGGGATTTCAATTTATATCTAAAATTAAAATGATACAGGCGACCTGTCAGCACACGAATAAAGTTGATCCCTGTTTTGATATTTGTTTCTAGAATGAAAAACAGTTAATGTTCAACTGAATCTCAAAAAAAATATATATATATATATAAATTAAAGCCTATTTGTTAAGTACATGCTGATTTAATGAGGAAACAAATTGTTCCTGCATTACAGTAATCAGCATTATGGGGCAAAATGTACTGTCATCAGAATACTGTCACACTGTACATAACAAGCTGCATTTTTTTCTGTATCTATTGTAGTGTCTGGACCACTCAAACACACAATATATATTTTGTTAGCTAGATTTAACAAATACTCTGCATCAGGATCTATTTTCAGACAGACGAGACTCGCAAGTATCAAACTTAGTCTAATTAATTGATACATTAAGTATCAGTGACACCTATTTACAAAGGTGTGTTTGAACTAAGAATCTGACGTTTCCCTCAGGTGTAGATCTGCTGAATATGCAAATGGTTCCATAAATTTCATTCCTTGTGTCTCTTTTCTGTACTGAGTTAAGCTTTAACCCTTTCCTATACCAACGGTATGCATGTGTGTGTGTGTGTATGTGTATGTTAGACCAGTTTATGTGTTTATGTAGGATGTTAGACCAGTTTATGTGTTTATGTAGTATGTTAGACTAGTTTAAGTGTTTATGTAGTTAATAAAACCTTACTTGTATCACACTTGACGTGGTTCATTGTTTGCTCATAACTGGAGTCACTTAATCATGCAGATTTATGCTACAAGCTTTTGTAGAATTGTACAGTAAGAAAGTTATTTCCCTTAACCAGGAAATTAACGTTCTTAGAATTGACAAGACAGTTGACCCTGAGAGGTCAGCTAAATATCTACAGCGGATCTAAAATATTCATAATTAATTATAACTAGTTATGGTTAATTATTAATATTTCGCATGAGCTGATTCGTTACATATTTTAGACATTTAACTTTAAATGCTCTTGATTATCAGAGATGAAGAAGTTCCGAGATCAGGGAATTCCTCACTGCATGTTTAGATTCTATCATGACATTTTCTAGTCCACAATCCCAGTGTGTGCAGTCAAGCATATATATAATTTACACACTACATTTACACCTGTAATACATAAAGGCTGCAATGCGTTTGCGTAATGAAATGTTATGTGAGCATAGCCAATTATTCCTCAGTTTTCTGCTGTTTTCATCAGACTCCATATTTTCATGCTAAGAGAAAAGGTAAAACTGCCTATGTATGATACACAGGACCTGCCGTCTAAGTATATTAGATATGTTGCAGTAAATCTGAATTATCGATTTTTGTGAAGTTTTCTGGAACACTAATGAAAACAGCATATTACAGACAGACCATGAATCTATAAAGAAGGCCAAGCCCAACAGGACACCTCTCTGCTTTACACAGTAAACATACCTGCTTCAGCTAATCGTGACCCACTGGGTATCTGCAAAACTGAGTCAGATGTTTTAGATTAAAGATTTAGTGGGGTGTTGTATTAGAAATGAGCAACATAAGCAATTTCTCCA
>NW_015507416.1:1231-27431 GCF_001515645.1 Sinocyclocheilus grahami | reverse complement strand
CCCCACCCCCCCTATGTGTTAAAGGGACATTTCACATTTCCTTATTTGCTTACCCTGATCTAGTTCTAAACCTTTATGATTTATTTTCTGGAACACAAAAGGAGATGTTTATCAGAATGCTCATACTGCCATATGCAGAAGTGTGGATGAGATTCAAGAGCTACTTCTGTGGTTTCTGGAGACTTGGAATATAGAACACAGTGGTTGAGCCAATGTTGTTGTGTTGAGCTGGTTGGGATGCTCAACCAAACAGAAATGTTTTCATAGCACCACAAGAGTCACAGGTGTTCACGCTTCTAGAAGTAATCACTCTATGAATGGTTCATTTATAGTCATTTGTCTCTGCATATTAAGCTGAAGTTGGAGACGGTTTAAAGGTACATTACAAGAAAGATGCTCAATTAGTAGCATTTGTGGCAATTGTGGCTTATTATCAAAAATGCATTTCATCCCTTGTTTTAAAAGTTTTAAAATCAGCAAAGCAATTTTATAAAGCACTTTCATTGTTCAGTTAAAACTTGTGTACTATTTAAGTTTTATATCTGTTTCAATCCTTATTTTTATAGTTATTTAGGTTTTTAAAGTTTATGGTGTTATGCCGCTATGTGGTAACGAAACATATATACCTTTACACACAAAAAAAGAAAATTAGTATGCCATTTTCTACATTTTAAAATCATTTTTAAACATTGTTCACATATTGTGGTGTTATATATATATATATATATATATATATATATATATATATAAGAAAAGAAGGGAAAAGTGGGAATTGTTATTTGTGGTAATTAGCACAATCCAGTCAGGCTTTTTTTTTTATTAACCGAAGGATAAGTCAGAATTATTATTATTATTATTATTATTATTATTTTGGGATAATTAGCCCATCATCAATGTTGTACAGATTATTAATTGTAATACAAACAACAAATAACATTTTTAAATGTTTTACATGAAATAGTAT
Source organism: Sinocyclocheilus grahami (assembly GCF_001515645.1). Taxonomy (NCBI): domain Eukaryota; kingdom Metazoa; phylum Chordata; class Actinopteri; order Cypriniformes; family Cyprinidae; genus Sinocyclocheilus; species Sinocyclocheilus grahami. The sequence goes on along the minus strand of NW_015507416.1, from coordinate 26,467 downwards.
ATAATATAATAATAAACATTTTAATAAAATAGGCCCACATTATTTAAATTCAAAAATAATAATGTTCATACAATTATCTAAATGTCATAATAATATGTAGCATAATATAATATAATACATTAAATGACTTAACCCACATGCCTTTTTGTTTTGTATGAAGACCTTTAACTATCTTTGTGTGCTTTACACATTTTTTTTTTTTTCTTTATTCTTTTTTCTTTACTCCCTAATTTTTCCTTATTTCATCCTTATGTGGATGGCAAATGTGATTGAAATTTAAACGGCACAATTATCAGGATATCTCAAATGGTTGTGATTAGATCAAATAGCCACAATCACTCGATTAATAATAATACAACAGGCCTAGTGATAATCAACATTAATGTCACAAATGACCAAGCTTATACTGAACCTGGAATATACATTTAAATAGAATTTAAAAACAAAATCACCTATAAAACTGACATAAACAGCCCATTAGTATGTGTTTCTATTCATGAAGACATGAAGAGGATAGCAGATAATGAAAGAGGTTATTTTTTATGGAAGTCTTAAAAGTAAAGCAGCAAAAGAGATGGACTAATTGTAAGGGTCTGAGAGAGGCTAAAATAAATTATAAATACATAAATAAAAACATTCAGCAATATTACAAATGAGTTACCATGTTTATGCCAAGAAATGTAGGACATTTTCCTACAACATACTGTATGTGATCAAGATATTTTATTGGCTGTCGACCAACAACACGAACCATTAACAAACCCAGACGGCAATGAAAAAGTTGGTTGGAAAGTCACAACATTTAACCCTAAAATCTCTTTTGTTAATAAGGATGTGCTTCCAGCAATACCTGACAAAATCACGCTGACCTCACAAGTGCACTGCATTGAAAAAAATTCAAAAGCTCTAAAACAATAATACCCTTTTCAAATGACAGTATTCAACACCCACACAGTAAGACCTCATGGCACAGTGTGAACCAAATTCTCCTCAAAGCATTCATCCTCCTGTCCAAAGCTTGCATTGATAACTTGATGTCTTTATCCCACATACTAAAAGGCCTCAGACCTTTAGGGCTTCCTGACTCAAGGGACATTGAGAGAGTGATGCTGAAAAATCATCAAAAGTCTTTATCTTTGTTTAGCTGAGTGCAGCACGTCCAAGCGCTTGCTGATAAACTGGAGCTCGGTGCTGTCATGTGAAGGCAGCTTGTTAAACAGATGATATTCCAGCAGAGATCACAGAAGCTACAGCAGCAGGATACTGTTCTACAAACGGCTTAACCACAGTAAAAGCCAGAGACAATATCATTATACATACTTAATCAACACTGTGATTTACACCCCTGCCCATATGCAGGCCGAAAAGCAAGCCAAAAGATGACTTTACAAAAAAACGTAATTAAGTGTTGCAATATATGATCGTACAGATGCTTTAAAAAAGTCGCGTGCGCCCACTTTGCAGCCATCGAGCTATTCGGGTTATACGATTCTTGTGCTTAAAACCAAAGATGGCAGTTTTGGAGTCTGTGTCTTATGCTGGTGACACTCTGATCATGACAGGTCACAGTTCAGTAAACGATGTGGGCCTTCCTGTGAGAAGTGCCCCCCTGTGAGTGGGATTTTGTTAGATGTGCCAGCTACCTTTGAAGCTCTGTTAGGCTGGGTTGGATATTAGTTTTAATTTAATTATTCGGGTTATACGATTCTTGTGCTTAAAACCAAAGATGGCAGTTTTGGAGTCTGTGTCTTATGCTGGTGACACTCTGATCATGACAGGTCACAGTTCAGTAAACGATGTGGGCCTTCCTGTGAGAAGTGCCCTGCCTCAAAGACTCTAACATGATCAGTGATGTGAGTGGGATTTTGTTAGATGTGCCAGCTACCTTTGAAGCTCTGTTAGGCTGGGTTGGATATTAGTTTTAATTTAATTACGATATTCTTATCTTTCATGCAACCACTCACAGCATATAATCAGATTACGGAGGCAACGGCAATTAAAATCTGAGAACTAACAAGATGAGCCGCCCTTCACGCTTGGTTTGTGAGAAACAGTGCTCAATCTGGTGTCAGTTAGTCAGCTCTGTTGCTATGGAAGTGTCCAATGAATGCATCTTCTAGAGACATGTCTGTAAATAAATAGCTCATACATTGCATCATTGATCTTTCGTCTATTAACTTATCTATTTAAAGATTGCTAAAATTTTGAAGTAGTTTACTTGTATCCCATAACAAATAACTAAATGAATAAATAAAAAGTCCTGTACTTTAGCGCTGTATTAAATGAAACAAAATTAAAATTTAATAAAAAGTACATTAATTATGTGTTTACCCACATTTCATTAACTGACGTCAGTAAACATGGGAATGTGTTGAATTATTGAAGATGCATTCATTTTAAATTCCAGGGGGTATTTCAATAAATATATGTTAGGTCAAAGGAGTTTGGCTGACAAAAACAGTCCGGGAATAATTGCACTGTAAAACTCAAGATTTAGAGGAAAACAATTGCTTTAAAAGTTAAAATAATAATAATAATAATAATAATAATAATAATAATACAATAAAGGCTTAAATAGACTTCTTTTTTCAGTTATCCAACTACTAAAATAATGAGAGTATTACTGCCCAATATATAATTTTCATATTTTATGGCACATCCTATATGTGCTCTATTCTCCAGCACAAAAGTAACATTCAAAAATCTAACACAGTCATAAGAAAAGCATGCTGGGAGCTAGAAATCTGTTTAAACTGTTTGCTGTGTTAATGTAATCGGTTACTTAGTTCACATAGCTTTTTTTTCTATTAAGTGCAATTAACTTTAAGTCATATTTAAGTGAAAAGAACTTGTTTCATTTAGTAAATGTCATAGCTCTGCCTCTAAAATATGCACATTCAAAGACTTTGCAAAATAGGCAATATACTGAATGCTGTTGACATGAAAAATCATGCGGTGAGAACAGTGTCCTGCAGACACAATCGTCATCTAACTCAGTTTTAATCAACCATACAATTCTTGCATAATTATTTTTCATGCAGATTTCATGACCTCATATTAATTGAGAGTCTTTGTGCTTTTAAACATTCATTTGTCACACCACGGGAGTATTTAAGTAAACATCAGAACCGATTACAAATGGTGAAATGAAGAAACAGTGGGCAGTCTCCAGCACCTGCAATACACATTTCCATATGCACACACACACATATGCTACAGTTGATTTTACAGTACTTTTTTTTGGGGGGGGGGGCACACTGTGATATATTGTGACACTGTGTCTTTTGTGACTTATGTTATACTCACTAACACACAGAGAAAAAAAGAAACAAATCCTGAGATTTCATCAGAATAAGTGAGATGCTGGTGAGGGCATCTCCACTTCTAATCAGACAATACTGCCTTTGTGAGGCTGCAGAAATTGCTCTGAAAGACTGCCATGGCCATCGGGGGGAAATGAAGCATGGCGGGGGTACACTCTCCAGGCATGTCAGTCCCTGCTCCCCCTCCGATGCACAATCAGTCAAGGAGAATTAAACGAGCAAGGCACTGTGTACTTCTGCATGATTGATGGTTGTCAACAAGAGCAGCCCAGGGCAGAATAATCACCCTCAAAGACTCTTGTAGATTTCGATGCCGAGAACGATCCGCCCACTTCCCACTTGGCGGATGATCTTAGACCTGTCCTGACTAGCGATTCTAGATCAGGCACAGAAGGCCAGGGCAGTGGTGCCAAAAAAGATTTAAAAGAATACTCAGGGCTGTTTTGTTGGAATGAAAATCGTTTTAATCCTGTCAATCTTATGAAGATCTCAATCAATGATCTCCCTGGCAGCATGGAATTATTCTCAAATATGGCAACCGTGTAACTGAAGTTTTTCAGAAATAAAATTCTGAGCCAAATGACATCCAATGCAAACTGGAAATAGCAGGGTACAGATAATAATTATTTAATATTGTTTGGTTGCACGGACAAACCTTGGAACTGAAAAAAAAAGGAAAGTCTGAAGATACACTTTATGTAACGAGGGCAAACGTAAAGACAAGTGAATACAAAACATTATGAAGCAACTTGAAAACTATTGAAAATACAAAGAAACTTAGAATATAAAGATTATTATTACTTTTTATTACATTTGCGTGCATTGTTTAATTTTTTTTATCTGCATTCAGCTCAGCTGAAAATGCTTAAGTACAAACATATGTACAAATATTTACCATGCCAATAAAGCACCTTGAAAAAAGAAAAGGACAGACAGACACTACAAATAGTTGATATGACATAAAGCTTGCTGAAACGAGAAATAGCATTGTTTTCGCAGCTCTCAACCCCCTGCGGTTAAACAAATAAAATTTACACTACTGAGTGAATGGATGCCTTAACATTGCCCTCGTAAACCTGCTAAATTTCTTTGATCCTCTTTCTAATCAGACACAATCTGCTTTTTAGAAACTGGAAATTGTATTAGGCAATTTCATTGTGAAAAAATCCTGGATGGCTCCCCCGTCTCTTGCTGAGACTAAGCAGGCTCTCCAAAAAGCCAGTTCATACCCGCGCATATGGGAGACGGAGATGCAAGCAATAGGCCTGCAAATCCTGCCAGTATGACAAATCCGCATAATGCATTTTCCCTCTTTTTGAAGCCATTCAATTAATTGGGCCATTGGAATCAGAGAATGGAGAAGAATTAGAGAGCTTGTAGACAGATGCGAGGATCTCTGCAGGCCAGGAGATGAAAGAAACAGCATTGTGACCATATCTGAGTGGCTGAAGTTTAGTGGGTTCATGTATATTTGGCTTTGTTACATAAAAAGGCCCAATTTTGGATCAGACCATATGGGAGAGATGGAAATAGATTTAGTCTCTTGAGCCAAGAGGGAGCCAAAAAAAATTCCCCAGATCGACTTGACTCACTCATTATCAAAGTCTCTCAAGTGGCCCTCTGCCCTCTTTTATTTAGGAAGCGGAGGTGATAAAGATTCCACTTTTGCTGAGGACAGTAGCCCTTAATGCTGACACCAGACCAGTTTTACTCTTCTATTGGTGAAGGGTTAGACTGGGTTCCAGATCTGGTCCAAGATCGACACACAGTGACACAGACAACTCTCAAAATAATGATAATTTACGCAGCTTCCAAAAAAAAAAACTGATTTGAGAACTAAATTGCATATGCAATAGCTATATTATGCTTCTAAAACATAATGCCATGCCTCTCTTAAAAACAATTTAATACATTTAGTTTAGCATTAGGGCAGGTATCAATAGGTATAAACCTTTTATATATCAATTATAAAACTATTATTGCAAATAGTGTTACAATTTTAATTAGTGTTAGTTTTCTGTTTTAATACATTTTACAATGTAATTTATTTCTGTGATGCCAAGCTGAATTTTCAGCATCATTACTTTAGTCTTCAGTGTCTCATGATACTTCAGAAATCATTCTAATATGCTGATTTGCTCCTTAAGAAACATTTATTTCAATTATTGAAAACAGTTGTCCTTCTTAATATACTAGAAACTGATACATTATTTTTCAGGATTCTTTGATGAATAGAAAGTTCAAAATAACATTTATTAAAAAAAAAGCAGTGTGCATCCGTGCACATATACTAATGTGTGTGTGTGTGTGCGTGTAGGATTTGAATCTGCAAGAATTATGTTACAATTTTAATTAGTGTTAGTTTTCTGTTTTAATACATTTTACAATGTAATTTATTTCTGTGATGCCAAGCTGAATTTTCAGCATCATTACTTTAGTCTTCAGTGTCTCATGATACTTCAGAAATCATTCTAATATGCTGATTTGCTCCTTAAGAAACATTTATTTCAATTATTGAAAACAGTTGTCCTTCTTAATATACTAGAAACCGATACATTATTTTTCAGGATTCTTTGATGAATAGAAAGTTCAAAATAACATTTATTTAAAAAAAAGCAGTGTCATCCGTGCACATATACTAATGTGTGTGTGTGTGTGTGTGTGTGTGTGTGCGTGCGTGTAGGATTTGAATCTGCAAGAATTTTTTTTTTGAAAAATCAAACAACAGGCCAAAAAAAGTCAATGCAACAGTCAACAGTCTTTTGAGGTGATTTACCTGTATGTGAACTCTTCCACAATTTGAACCTAATTTGATTTGCTACACGCTTCATTTACATACCAAATTGCATAATTAAATTATAAACAATTATATACATGATAAACTGAATAATTATTACAATAAAATTATATTATCATAAATACCTTGCCCTACATTAGACATTAATGTTAGATCACCAGGGTTATTTCCCACTGAAAGTAATTCTGTGCACTCCCATGTGGAAAAACTGCTAACTGGAGTCTACGCATGCGAGTTGTTTGTGATTTATTTTCCATTTGACTTCTTTAATTAAAATGTGTCATTAATTTTCCCTCTTTTACACTTGTATTATCGCGGTTTAATGGGAAGATCAGGGTTGTTCTCTTGATACTGCGGTAAACAGAATGAAAACATGATGCCAGGCCTCTAAAATCTGATATATATTATGTGCCATCAGTTTAGGAATAAACAGGTATTTAGAGTCACAAGCACTGGGTACAGAGGGATTTTAACAAGCTCAGCCACAGCATGATTGCAGTGGCCTTTTTATATGACACAGTTTATGAGACGACTTACTGGAAGAAAGCACTCCTCCTCAATGGATTTTATTTGCAATGTATCACCCACAATTATTGAATGACATATTGAGATGGCTATCTTTTGATTTGACAGACAGGGCACCATATATTTTAATCCGGTCTGATACTTTTATCTGGATGAACTTGTGTCTGTTCACAGACTCACAGGAAACCAACAATGCTGTGAGGAAATTCTTGATTTAATCACTTGCAATGTGTGATAGAAACCACAGGGGGCTAGATTATGTTACTAATGACTGCGAATATCCGAGATGTCGCATGTGCCTTTGTATTTGCAGGTGTCTAATTATGAATCACTTAAAGTCCCCTTCATTAATGCCTCTTGGATGGTGAATATCATTAGCAAATATTTTAATTCAAAGTGTGGGTTTGAGAAAGTCAGTTTGGAATTATAGCTATATGTTTATATGTTTGAAAGACATGTTTCCAAAATCACATTCTCTCAAACAGCCAAAATCTGGTAGCCCCCAGGGTTGTAATTATGTTATCCAAGGGATCCCTTGTTCTTTTGTTTCACAAGAGATGCACTTGCAGTGTATGACAACATTTGAAAACATATAATTTATCCACTGACACACCGAAATCTAAATCTACAATTCCTGATTTGACCGCAACCTCCCACACATATGATGCTTCTGAGAGTTTTTTTTTTTTTTTCTCCATTTCAAAAAAACATATGCAGAAGCAGATCGCCCCATACTCATGAGCTATTTTATGTTAATAGCTCATGATCAATTCATGAGCAATTTCTAGCTAGGCAGCCTTGTTAGAGTACTTTTCAACTTCCTCAAATTACCTCCAAGACACTTTGAATGCAGTTGATTATTCTGAGGTCATGAACCTTCAACACTGAGTCAAGTTAATAAACCTGTTGTGCTCTAGGGAAATGGGGTCAATGCTTTAATCAGCCATACACACATTCAGTTTTTTTTTTTTAGATAGATAGATTGTGACAAACATTGTGAAAATCCACTCAAGGCTACATTTCTAAACCTAGTTTCCCTATTTTCTAGTGCATTTATAGATTTTTACCAAGCCTTGTCCACACAAATAACTGTAAATCATGAGTTGATTACTATGTACCATAATTTGTGTACCTGTATCTAAATGGTGAGTTAAAACATTATAAAAGTCCAGGACTGTGGTGCAGAGATCTGTACACATGCTCAGGACATGTATACAAGCTGTTGGCTCACAGACCCAATTTTGAGCCCAACCCAGATCATGTCCTGAAGTCACTCTCCCTCGCTCACCCCTACTTTCCTCACTACACTTTACTCATGTAAAAAGTAAAAGGACCAATAAAATAATACAAAAGAAGGCTGGTGCAGTTGTAGCCATTGGTGGACGAAGCATCCCAGCAGGCCCTAAATAGTGTTTGTAATGTTTATCTGTGACACACAGAGCACAGTAGAATTTTCTTTCATCCCAGCTTGAGATACATGTTTTAAAAATGTCAAAATACTGGTGAATGAAAATAAATATCATTGCAAGGTCAGAAGAACAAAAATAACATTGTTACAGTCATTCTGTTTGGACTGATGCATTGTCCACATTGATGAATTTGTATCATTTTATCCAATTTTATGTACATTTATGTGTGTATATATCTATACATACTATGCTTTAATATATGTTTTAATAGGTTAGGCCAAAAAATAACACTCTTAGTATTATTAACACTGCTTAGGGCTGGGCAATATAGCTACAAGTAATAATCGCAAAAACACCTGTTATAATTAATGAAGCTGTCAACTGTGTATCCCTTATTTAAATTGTGTTTACATTTTGTTGATTATAAATAAAGGATTTACGAGTGTGTAGAACAGTCAATGCACACTGAATAAAAACGTTGGTATTAAGTTGATTCTGACTAACTTAAACATCTATTACTATTATTTGTAGTGACTTGGTCATATTGCAAGACATGGCTGGTCAGATGATCTCAAAATGTCAAGCCCTAGGGAATAAAGGCTTGGCTCTTTAGTTTTGTCAGTTATTGCATCTTAACTATTACAGTACGGGGGCAAAAATGATCTTTCATCATTGTCGGCCTTTCAAAACTAGTCATACATTGAGGCAAAATATTCCAACCAATGTCAAATAGTTGATTACACTAAAAGTGTGATTTTTAGAAAAGCATATGAACATAATAATAGGAATGTAATGGATGTCTGTCAAGTGAGTATTTGTTGAGTTAAATATGTTAACGACATTTGCCCTCACCAGATGCAGCCCACTCCAACCCTTAAACTTCAAGAGGCGAGAGATACTTCATCAGCTTGGCCTAGTTTTAATTCAGTGCTGCACCTTTTCTCTCTTTCTATCACGCTTTCATTTCAGAGAGAGAAAGAACCTTCAAAGGCCACTGACTATATTTCAGATTCATTAAATATTGCATAATGGTGAGTCATGTTTAAAGAAGAATCACTGTCTGGACTTCCATGAAAACAGCTCATATTCGTACCTCATTATAGCCTCCATATTTGTGGGAGCCTCTGAATTTATGCATTGAAGCTACACAATGTTTAATGAAATGTCGAAACTAATTACTCAGGGCTTCGTCTAATTCCAAGCTCAGAGATTCTCAGTATAACTGAAGGGCATTGCTTGGCAGCATCTTTGTCATTTCCTGCTCTTTTTACCCTTGAGGTTATATGCCTGAGTGTTTGTCTATTTTTGCGTTTGCGCTTTCAAATGCCTCAATGTCTTCATCATCTTGTTTTCAGACATTTGAATTAAAACGTTCAAGTGAAAACTAGAATTAATGAACTCATCCATTAAACTAAACAAATGCAAGTCAAAGCAGAGAGAAACAAGTGGCAGTCTGAAGCGAATCTGAAGCAAATCGAAGTCTACAGAGGATGCTGGCAGTCACCTTGCGAGGTTGTGCCTGGAGTAGTAAACACACGCGGAGCATACGGTGTCTTCAGTATCCCAAAGATGCCGTGGCAGATGGCCGCACATCTCATTACGGAATGCCAGCACCCTTGGCACTGGCGCTCTAAATGCCATTGTTGCTGCTCATTCGAGAGCTGTGCAGGGTCAGCGCTTCTAACCTTGCAAAAGCTGCCATAATCCCTTGCTCAATAGCCTGACATTTCACCCTGTTACCTGGAGTTAAAGTTAAGAGGGTCCTCCATCTTTCAGAGCTGATGCTATGTCCAAGTTTTCTCAGCTCTACCTCCCTTTTCCAGTCAGTTGAGGCATGCAGTGGGGAAAGCATGGAGACGCTAAAGAATTCTGGAAATGTTCAAGTTGTAGGTTTTAAGTATGTAATTTCCCCTCAATATACTTGGATTATAGATCATCGTGAAATTTACGAGTGGATGAAATGTTTGCACTATCCAAAAGGAGCCAGGATACTATCTAGTTCAATCTCACGAAAACATGTGGTCACATTTTACCCTAAAAAGATAGGCTTATATATATATTTATTTATATTTTATTTTTATTGAGTTTCCACCAAAATCAGTATTGTATCTGTCGGTATTGAAAAGTAAATTTTTTATTTTACGCAAAATGCGATATCCGCCAAGTTATTCTGTCATGTTTTCTCCCTTTCTTTCCAAACCGCGACAAACGCCAGTCTCCCTTCTCTGCAGAATGCGATATATCCGCTCAACCAATCACAGCACACCATTCCACGCACTGTAGGCAGTAATGGCGGCGCTTTGAATACACGCGGCATCCTAGTTTTCCTCATCTACTTTGTACTTTGTGATCAACAAACAAACTTAGAGCTTGTCAGTGTAAGTGTTTTTATTTATGCCATTAATGTTTTTGTTAATACAGTGTATAGCACTAAATCTATATGAATCAACTAAATGAATGTAACATGGCAAAGATGAATGCACTTTTGGAAGCTGAATGTTAGGGAAATGTCATTTTGAATGTAAGGGAAATGTCATATTGTATATATATATATATATATATTTTTTTTTTTTGTATAAATTAAAGGTAGTAATTTATTAACCATTACCATTATTAACTGTTATTATTGGCATATTTAATTTCAGTATCTCAGTATCTTAATATAGCTACTGTATATATGTCTGTATACACTGCAAAAAAATGGCTTATCTTAGTATTTTTGTCTTGTTTCTAGTCAACATATCTAAAAATTCTTAAATCAAGATATTTTTACTAGATAAGCAAAATTACATAAGATATTCAGTCTTGTTTCCAGGGGTAAAAAACTAAATTAAGTGCATTTTGCTTAAAACAAGTAAAAGTATCTGCCAGTGGGGTAAGTGAAATATTCTTAAAACAAGAGTATTTTCCATACCCCACTGGCAGATCATTGTACTTGTTTTAAGCAAAATGCACTTAATTTAGTCCCCTAAATAAACCACTAAATATCATAAGTTATTTTGCTTATCTAGTAAAAGTATCTTGATTTAAGAATGTTTAGATATTTAGACTAGAAGCAAGACAAACAAAAGATAAGCCATTGTTTGCAGTGTAGTTTTGATCAACATCTATAAGCTTTTAAATTCTGCTTGTGCTAGCGTACTGCTGAAAGGATTAAAACTGTTGATGACTCATCATGTACTACAAAGATTTTGTCCAATCCAAAGCTCTCTCTATGACTGTCCCATCCTATAATACCACTTTCAGCAGTCTAACATACAGCAGTAAAGGCTTGGGGATGAGCCTTTTGATATGCCCTGCCTAAACTTGTGGCTTCAATAGGAGATATGTCAACACTGGACATAAAACTACACCCAGCAAGCGATTATATGGGTTTTTAGCTGACCTCATATCCAAAGACTATTTATTTCCCTAATGCAGTGAAAGGAAGGGTGAATGTATAAGGCAAATCCAGGCTTTACCCAGCACTAGCAGATTCATTATGAATAGCTCTTCACTGAATGTAGAGAACTTGTTTTACTCAGCACGCCTTATTCACATGGTGCTCTTCATTAACACCACAGCTAGAATCCAGCATGACTGTGGAAATATCACTACACAGTCACACGCCAGATGTACAACAGTGTCAGTGTTTGTTTTCTTTTCCTGTTGTTGCTCTATCACTACAGATTGTTTCTCTTCCTTCTGTTCGGGTTGAATATACAGTTTAAAAAACAAAGAACAAAAAGTGACTTCTATAAAGGCCTTACACATTATATATATATATATTTTTTTTTTTTTTTACATGTACTTTTTTTTCAAGACATCTAGGTAAATACATCAGAAATGAGCAATACTGCATTTCTGTGCTTACACTTTGACCTCTGTGCAAAACTTGCTGCCTTGATGATCAACATGCCAAAATTACAGTTTACAGAGGTAGGCAAATGATAATATATATACTATACATTTCCATATAAAAGTTTTAAAGGTGTGCTAGCAAAAAAAAAAAGACCCTTGAAAAAACTCTGAGAATGCACTTGTTGTCAGCCCAACTGAGAAAATACAGTGTGTCTTTTTTATTTTCATGGTTTTGTTGAGTAAGCGACTGCACTTCAATGTCAAATTCTTTCAAGGACTCTTTATAAAAACAGTCAGAGTAATTACATTCTCTACATCCATACACTGCTAAGTTCATCCACACTGACTATAACATCAGTTTCAAATCGGTTCATTGGACCAGTTGACGAAAGAGAAAGGAAGTTGGTGTGATGCTGTGTAAAACATTGCCTCACTCAGCAGGTATGGTGTAATGGGATTTCACAGTGTAGCCAAGTACTTGCAGGGGTTTGATCATATTTTCTGTCTCAGGTTATGACACATATTCCAGAACATGTTTCTCTATATTTTGAATAACTAAACTTTGTTCGGCCCAAATTGAGTAAACAAAGTTTTCTAAAATTTTACCAAAGTTTTGACTAAATAAATATTTTGTTTCTTTTGTCAATTATGCCGATTATGTTGTGTATTGCTTTTGAGAAGGGTTATAGTTTCCAACCAAATGGTCATACTTACAATATACAAAAACACAATCAACCACTTTACCACTCTAAATGTGATACTAAATGGACTCTACCTATGTGAACATAGATTTATTTTGTTGTTCTCACGGTGCCTCTAATGGCCTGCCACTTACAGCAACTAAAGATTGATTTTTAAGACAGTCTAACAATGCCGGTACCTGTGGCTGCCAAGGAATCAAAGTGCAATGACTCTGGAATTAAAAGATCCCCTTGAGTTGTTTTGCTTTAAGCATAAAAGCCGCTCTGAACATAATCCATTTTCCCCAATGCGTCAGTTCTGCCTTCATTCGCTGACTACCAAGCTTGAAACAGATGTCTAAGTATTCCACATGTGTAAGAGTTAAGTGGGCCACATCAAGTTCCCCTAATCAAACACTCGTGTCCTCTCGGCCTTTTCCCTATGGTCAAGTCATCTTTCCACAGCTGCTGGAGTCAGTGCAGCGATGCAGAGCGCGGCCGCGCGCATTAGTTCATTCCGTCACAGTCCACACCTGGCTCTCCGGCGGAGCCTGAGCTCCCATTATTGCCATATGGCAGGGTTCCATCAAGCCCTCTGCATGGAGGTTCACCCATAATGCAACACAGAGACAACGGGAGGACACAAGCTCAGCAGTCATCAGGAGAGTGTTTTCAACTCCTACCGCTTGCTTTCTTCCTTCCCGCTAGCACCGATCCCTTATTTTCGTAGTAACGTCTTTACTAGGCAAACTCGGAAGACCTTTTACATGACCTGGAGTAAAAGTCAATTTCCCCAAGGCTCAAATAGTTTAAAACTTAAATCCCTGCTCTCTAAACCCTGCCTAATACTTCCTTGAGTGAGGAAATGTAATATCGTTGCTGCGTCTGCAGGCGAGTTGTAAAAACCAGTTGCAGCAGGGTCCGGGAGATAGTCTTAACCCTGCTGGTTTTTTTATGTAACCACAGTAATGCGAAATTAAATCAAGTCTCCGCCTGAAAATATACGAGGCAGGTTTTGGAAGAATTCTTCCGCTACATTACTTTAATGCAGTGGCGGCATCTCTTAAAACCCTTGTGTGTATCAGGAGAATTCGGTTTATTACAGAACACCCCCATTCTCGAGCTGCAATTTCAAGTGAATATATTCGAAAACTCTCCAAATAAGCAAATGAGATTCAGAATAACTGCTGAGTTTCTCAGTGCCACCCAGGGGTATTGTGCACAGCTGTCTCGCAGAGAGAGTTTCGTGGGCGAAAATGTGCGCGGGAAACAATGGCGCATATTTGTCCTTGATTGAAGCCACCGCTTTCTAAAACTGTCATGCTGGTCTCAGCTGACTGAATGTCCTCCCGCTCTCCTGGAAATCTTCCCAATCAATTAATCGCTGACCTTTGTTATTCGCTCATTCAGACCTTTTGTAGGAAATATAACCTTGGTCATGAATGCTGGGAGAAGCCCAACAAAAGCGTGGGGTGACACTGCCCACTTCATCTTGTCGAACACCCTTTTACAACTGCGGCTCAGTCTCCTAATGCACCGGCCTACACAGTGAGTGAGAAGAAGCTTTGAAAAGAAGATTTTCCCAAGACGCTTTGTAACCGAAGGTCGGCCAGACAATGGCCAACTTATCTATAAGTTGTACGCTTTGCAATTTGTATTTATGTTCGTGTAACAGGGACCTTTGCCCTGTGGTCTTTACTAAGTGAGTTCAGGTGCAGGGGAGTATTTGAAAGCAAATGCAAAGGAACACCAGATTATATCTTTTGTAACAGATAAAGACAGTCTTGTCCTTGACCAACTTGTTAGCAGAGGTGACGCACTCATGAACACAGTTACAATGAGCACAATCGTTCCAAGACCAATCAGTGTTCCATCTTTCGACAAATCCTTGAGACCTCTAGGACCTTCACGACGAGAGTTTAAAAAAGCCTCAAATAATGCAGTGCACTGAAATCAATTGGCCCTGGTCACTCAAAAATCAATTAAACTTTTAAATAGTTATTGATGACCTGTGCTAAGATCATGAGAGACACTTGCGGTGAGGGTCTGTCATTGAGTACATGGAATGTGAAGTCAATTGTGACCTTGACAGTTCTAAAAGGTGGAGGATAAAGGGGTACTTAAGATAGATTAGACTCACACCTCTGTTCTCGAGCAGAGCTGAAACATTCTCTCTCGCTCTCTCGCTCTCTCTCTCTCGAACAGAAGAAATGGGTCTTGGAGAGGAAAATCAAAAATCTCCCATGAACCTCATCTCCCTGAGCCGCATGTGGCTGCTCCCTTGACGCATTATATTAATTAGGAAAAGACTCTGTCAGAGACATTACTCTGACTCTGTAACTTTAATGACTTCAACCTCAGCAGCCAATCTAATTTTAATATTGTTTTATTTTAATTCGTACTTAATTGAATCGGAAATATACCAGACAATCCCCACCGGCATCTGTCCACCCTGACTGAAATACTTTTACAGAGATTTTTGTGAGAAACTATTTCTTTCTTTATAAAAGTTGAGCTACTGGGAGCTACTATTCTGGTAATGAGCTTTTAAACTCCATTATTCATTCTATTTCTGGGCTCATCAAATTGGAAAAATCTTGAATCCTGAGTCTTGTCTAATGTATGTGCATGTGTCTTTCTAAACAACATCTCAAGGCAGTTCTATTCTCTACTCTACCTACCTTCCCAACTTTTTTAAGCACAACATTCAAGACAACTTGATTGGTGAATCTAGAAAATCACTAAGAATAAACTGCACTGCACGTTTTAACAATTTATTCACTAAAATAATTATGCAAATCAGGTAACAGTTGAAATACCCCTAAAATATGTGCAATTTGCACTCCACAGCTCCCCATTTTTCAGGCTGCTCTGAGTGCTAGCTTGTAGAGGTATAATTTACAAGGATAGTATTAGGGCTGTCAAAATGGCTGAAAAACGAAATTCTAATTTTGTACTTAAATATGATCAAAATTCAAATTATATTCTAATTTAAAATGCATAATTTCAATTAGGGTGAAGAAAGGCTTTTGGCTTCTCTCCTGAGGCCACAAGAGGGCACATCATTCAAAACATAAGATAACATGACTATCTGCGAAAAAAAAAAGTGCATAATGTTTAAAATAATGTTTATAAACCAATTATAATTAAGTTGCTTAAACAACTATAAACAAAACATCATCATGTATGTATGCATAGTTTAATACAAAGGGCGGAAAGCCAATCACACAGAGTACATTTTTCATTTAAAAACATGAGATGCAGTGGGATGGGGAAAAACCCGCCATAAAGTCTCGATACATTTTTTTTCAAAGTTAAACTTGCATTAATTTTACATGGCTTTCTAAACAGCGTTTTTTTTGTGCGAGATGCGAGCGCAACAGTAATAGATGTCAGTCTAGAAAATGCATAAAATATGTGTTCTGTGTGAATGGCTTGGTTTCGGTTTTGATGTAAACAAGATCTTCTCCGCATTGATGTTCTCGTTATCCTATATTTCCTAACCTATATTTTGAATGAACAACGCAGCAGCGCCTCATCTAGTGGCTTCAACTGGATAGGCTAACAAATACATTATAATGCAACGACACTTACACCGCTGATAAGGCTGCCTCCTTAATGCACACATAAAATTCGAATGTAACGTTTTTGCATTCGAATGTGGATTTTTATTTTAAATTCGACGAATATTCGAAATTCAAAAAAAAAATTGACAGCCCTAGATAGTATAGCACCACACCAGAGCAAACCATGCAGCTGAATTGGCTCTTCAACAAGCATAAAGTGTGCTTGTTTGTATCGTACACCTGAATATATGCCCAGTTATAATTTATTTGATCAGGTTTTGATTAATTACTTTTATTGAAATTGCCTTGAAAATATACACAATTATCCCTTTATAAAATTATGTTTACCTGCCTTCTTCATATAGTAACAGCACAGCATTAATTACACTAAGCAAAAAGTTTTTGTGACAATGACTTAATATGGCTCAGCACTATTTTAGCTGTTTTTTTGTTTTTTTTGCGTATTCAAACTTAACGTTGGTTAGTGGTAAGATAAATATTTTGGCGCTGAAATATCATATGCAGAAGAGGTGTAACTAGTCAGGCTAACAAAACTTATTAAGCCTTGCATTTAAATGTATAAATACAATTATTTAAAAAATAAAAAATTCTTTCAAGAATTCAGATTTAGACAGATCAAGATGTCAGATTTAGGCCATGTCCACACATACATGTTTTTATAAACAGAGTTTTTCCTTCTTCCGTTTTGAAAAAATCTCCGTCCACATAAAAACGCAAACACATGCTATGAAGCACTGTCAAGAGCATGCCTAACCAACAGGTGGCGATATAATCTCAACTGTAAAGCCATGTTGGCCAATCAGAAGCCTGAAAAAGTTTCCAGTTGGACGGAGATAACAGCACAGGCTCCGACGTCACAATCCAAAAACTCCGGTTTCACTGTCTACACGGAGTTTTTGAAAATATTCACTCTGGCAGGCATTTTCAAAAAAATTTTTTTTTGAGACCTGTTTCAGAGACCTGGTGCTGTGTTTGTGTGTGAACGAGCGGCCAAACCGCGAAGAAAAAGCTGCGGTTTTAAAAATAACCGCATTCATGTGGACAAGGCCTTAGGCAGATCAGGGGTGTGTTTCCCATTCAGTGACCTAATTTGCTGCTTAAAGGGATAGATCACCCAAAAATGAAAATTACCCCATGATCTACACATCCTCAAGTCATCCTAGGCAGGGTGCGAACTACGGGGGAGCTAGGGGGAGCTCGGCTCCCCTTAATAAGACATGGGCTCCCATGAAAACGGGATTTGTGAAATTTTGGGGGGGTATCAAAAAATATTGACAATGTGTTATTTTGACGTGCAATTTCAGGTTTGTGTAATGTGATCATCGTGGATTATTATGTGTAAAATTGCAAAAATATAATTCATTCATGCATGACGGCGTTTTAAACATAATACACTTCAATAAAGATAACTATACATGCTATTCTTGTCATGAGCATCAAGGTGTGGGGGCGCTGCGGTGCAAATTACACTTATGTTTAGTGCATGTTAACTCAAAGATTCGTAGAAGGTGTGTGTGAGTGTGCCCATGTGCGTGCATTAGGTCTCACCCTTTTATATCTTTGTTCCGCATTTTTTGGCTGATTTTATTTAGCCAAATTCTATACAAATGCTCTCTGTGGCAGTCATACCTGCGTGTGTTTGTTTGTTTGTTTGTGTGTGAGTGAGTGTGTGTGCGTGCGAGTGAGTGAGTGAGTGAGTGAGTGAGTGAGTGAGTGAGTGAGTGAGTGAGCATGTATTTTATGTAAGCCCACGTGCAAGCGCACAACCCCCCCCCCAAAGTCCACGGTATAGTTCGAACACTGATCCTAGGTATATATGACTTTCTTCCATCAGACGAATACAATCAGAGTTATACAAAAAATGTCCTGGCTCTTCCAAGCATTGTAATGGCAGTAAATTGCGTTTAAGATTCAAAGTTAATAAAGGCCTCCCGGAATGAATTGATATGTTTGTGTAAGAAAAATATTCATATTTAAAACTTTATAAACGGCAATCACTAACTTCCGCTGACTGTTGTACATGCATACAAGAGAGAGTTGCATTCCGGCGATGACGTAGGATGTAGGCATAGTATAATCTCTGGTGACAATTGTCACAAATCCGGTCCATGCACTTCCATTCGCTCACCACCAGAGATCACCCGCTCACTACTATGGACTCTTGCACCACACTACTGTTGCACTTCACCCGGACTACAGTTCCCATCATCCATTGCACTGATTACAAACACACAGCTGAATGCACTGATTACACACACACAGCTGAATCCAATCAGACATGCTACATAAGCCATGGACTTCCTCTCTCTCTCTCTCTCTCACTGCCGAGTATTGTAAGTGCATATTGCTACCCTAGTAGATAGCTAATTTACAGAGCCAGTTCCCGTTCCTAGTTTGAGTTCTAGTAGTCTAGTTTCCTGTTTGCCTGTTTCCTGGTTTTCGCTTGTCCTGGATTATCCCTCTCATCTCGCCCTGTTCGAATACTGTTTGCTCCTCGCCTGGACCATAGCCTGTGTTTCGTATTAACCCTTTGGAATACCCTGTTTGGACATTGTTCACCGGAGATCGACCATGCCCGCTCACTGGACTACTCTTGTGTCTTGCCTTCTATATACCTGTTTGCCATTATCTGACCCTTGCTTGTTTTGGCTTTGTCCTAGATTAAAAGCTTTGCATATGGACCCGCACGCCTCTCATCTCGTCGGCTCCATAACAACAATATGCTAGTCTCATGAGAACCAAGTTTTGTTTACAGCAAAGGAAAACCAGTCTCCTCTTGGCTTATATCGAAGTCCTCTGACATTTCTTTACAAATCCTCATTTTGTACTTCTAATTCGTGACCAGTGTTTTGTTTTACTCTCTCTTCTGCGCTTCCGCGTTCTGCGAAAATTTTCCCATTTTAACTTCATTTTTGACATGTCACAAAAGTTTAAAATATGTTTTTAAGTCTTGCCAGTTTAAGTATTCAAATTATTTTAAACCATTCAAGCGCAAGAAGCAGCTAAAGATTTTCAATTCGGTACTTGTGCATTTTCTGTCTGCACTGAAATGTACATAAAATCTGTGATTTGTTTGTTTTACACATTTTGTTATGTATTACACATTTGAAACATTTACATATCTACAAAACTTTTGAATTTATATATTTTGCTAATTTAAGATATGCAAATCAAATAAATTGCAATCCTTCTTTTGGAAAATGCACATCTGATCAGTCAACCACAGCCTCTTCACCCGACTGTGATCAAACTGAGAACTCACCCACAATCTTTTTGTGTCAGCCAAGTGAGAAGAGAACTTGAGCCTAGAGTCCTTTCTGTGTGGAGTTTGCATGTACTCGCTGTAACAATGTGGGCTTCATCCAGGTGCTCTGGTTTCCCCTACAGTCCAAAGACATGCAGGTTAGGTGGATTGGATACAGTAAATTTGGCCGTAAGAGTGAGTGTGTGTCCCAGCAATAGGGTTGCACAAGTTGTTGCCCTTTCAGTGCTGAGTTGCGTCGGCAAGGGCATTCGGAGTAAAACCTGTGTCAAATAATGGGCCTTGTTCTTATTTTTAAAATGTTATGTGGTACATGTACGCCTGCTTTCGCATTTACGCAATATACTGCAGCCAAACCTGACTCCATTTTACACAATCAAATTACTCAGTATTTACTCATATACTTACAAAAGTGTCACAAATGTGTGGATAATTCCACTATGATGACCCCTAACGGAACCAGTTGAAGGGGAAAGAGAGAGAGGTGAGCAGAGAGCTGAGGAAGACTTGCATAAACAAAGTTATGAACCTTGATGCTGTCTTAAGCCCCATGGTGCTAAAGACATGTTCTAGTCAGCTTTGTAGAGTCCTCTAGCAGCTGCGCTAAATCTTCCTGTAATTAAAATTTCCTCAGTACTGGAGGAAGTCCACACTGTTCCAACTAACAGTTGTTGAACTTCTCACATAAGAGCATAGCACTTGTATATTGCTCTTTTGTTGATTTTGATTGCTTCCATTGTCCTCATTTGTAAGTTCCTTTGGATAAAAGCGCCTGCTAAATTACTAAATGTAGATGTAAATGTAAGAAAAAACAAAACTAGTCCTGAATCAACTGGTGTCAAAAGCACGTAAGCTCACCGCAGATCATGTACTTCTAGAAATCTCAGTTTGGGCTAAAAGAAAACTGCATCACACTCTGTATGTCACTGGTTAGCATAACACACACTCTCAGGAACATCATGCTCTCTCTCACACACACACACACTACATCTCACTCAATATAGATGCACCATAAATATCCCTGTTTCTACCAACACGAGGAAGTGAGAATACTTTTGTTGCTTTGACAGCAAATATATAGAAAACAATGTGTGTTAGTAATTTGAGTAATAACTTCAGACAATATTGTGTGAAGTAACATATTACTTCATGTTACAAAACCTACATGTTAGGTTTAGCACGGGGTAACCCAAAACTGCTTGGGAAACTAACATGTTGATAATGGTAATTCAAGTATATATTAGACAATATAATATGAACATTTGTGTATGCCACTTTCAAAATAAAAAAAAAATGAAATGAAATAAAATATTTAAAAAAAGAAAAAACTATCAATTGTTGTTGTATATCAGTGTAGTAAAAATTGTGTTCAGCAGTGTTTAGTACAAGCCATGGGTGAAATGGGTGACTTGCAAGACTTTAAAAAAAAGGGAAAATCATGGGAGCCTTACAGAAGAATCTGTTTGGTGGATTAACAACATCATTCTAGATGATTATGACTGAGTACACAAAGCATGGCAAGACTTTATCAGTAAAGAAGAATAGTGGGTGAAACACGAAAGTGAATGATAAGTACCGTCAAACACTAAGAAGGACTGTGACCAAACAACAATGAAGCAAAGTGACAGCAAATCTCAATATTCACTCTGTAAACCTATTTCCACAAAAACTGACCACAGAGAACTTCACCAAACCGACATCCATGAAAGAGCTGTAATTACTAAAATCACAGGCATCAATGCTAAAATGCAAAAACGATGGTGATGATCATAAAACCTAGAAAATTGGGAGGGCCAAGATGAACTTCAACATCTGCCCTGGGCAAACAATTCACATGACTTGAATATTATCAAACCACTGGAAGAGAAGGGTGAAAAGCCAATTCCCTCCTTTGACACCTCGAAGCAACTGGCATGTTCTGATATTCCATTGGAGACTATTAAAAAGTTGAAAGAATATATTCTATACAATGGAAGCTGAAGTGAATCCCATTTTGAGGACCTTTCCCGATCCCGCCCCCTTCTCTCTCTCCCACTTCGCTTCCTGTCAGCTCTGATCTGTCCTATCATAATAAAGGCAAAAATTCCAAAAATAAATCTTAAAAAAAAGAAAAGAAATATTGTCTATTTCCCAGGTGTTCATGTTATATAAATGTGTATATGAGAACATTAATATCTTGTGACATACCTTACTTTCGGATCTGGCACATACTGGTCTTTTAAACTGTCTGCAGTGGCCAAGGTCTTGTAATGTACCTGCTGGAGAAACAAATGTGAAATGTGTGACCAAACAGATAGAGCAGCTCCATTACAGTCCCGGACTCTTTGGATTCAATGCCAAAGAAGATGCAGAGTGGTATTCTATTCTAAACAAACCAACACATCTTCTGCATGCTTTATTTCGGGGCACTTGTACGCATCATCTTTTCCCAATAAAGTTTTATTTTTTGCAAGAAGTGCCACTGGGGAGTTGTAATGCCTGCCATGAACATTACAACGCCTCTTCTACTCTGCCTTCACACCCACTCGCATGTTACTCCAGGCTTTTTACCCCCATGAGGAGTAATTATAGTGTGCCAGGAGACTTCCTTTCATTAATGGAAATTCAGATTTCATAATCAGTGTCACAATCATATCTGATTTCCCAATCCCATCTACTGTCTATTTTTGCCATTACAATTTTGGTTTGCATATACTATGTACATATACATATGTGTGTGTGTTTCTTTTTGAGAAATGCATGAAATGTGTGTTTTATCAAACAGTGTTTTTAAAAAAAAAAAGTATAACAAATATAATGAAATACGACACATCATTTGTAAAGCATCTCAGACGCTGCATATTATTTATTTATTTACTTACTTACTAGGCTACTTCTTTACGTTTCTTTGTTTGTTCTAAACACTGTCAGGCAATAACGGAACAAATAGCCTAATGATGGTTATAAGCTAATGCAAATGCTAATACCGTAGTATTGGATACGTGCCATATTCGTGTACAGTACCATTAGTTGCTCTTGCATGTTTGTAGCCTTTTAGTGTTTTTATATTTATTTAGTCGGAAAATGTTTTTACCTGTAACTTAGTAAAGCGTAGTTCACAAGCTTTAGCCTACCGATCTTTTTCATCGCTGGAACACGATTGGGCGCTTCTGCAAGCTTGTTTGAATGCATCGTTGTAAATGTTCACTTAATTTCTACGAGGCTCTTTTTTGTTCTCTGTGTTTGAAAATATCAAAACGAGACAGTTGAGAAACTGCTCCAAACGATTCCGTGCGTGAGTACTGTCTAAATGATTCTGACAACCAATCCATTTCTGCTAACTCATTTGCCCAGTTCAATTTAAAGAACTGATTCAAATCAGTTCTACACGTAGCATCACTGATTCTACAAACAATACATATATATATATATATATATATATATGTGTGTGTGTGTGTATGTGTGTGTGTGTGACCCTGGACCACAAAACCAGTCTTAAGTCGCTGGGGTATATTTGTAGCAATAGCCAAAAATACATTGTATGGTCAAAATTATTGATTTTTCTTTTATGCCAAAAACCATTAGGATATTAAGTAAAGATCATGTTCCATGAAGATATTTTATAAATTTCCTACTGTAAATA
This sequence comes from Sinocyclocheilus grahami, assembly GCF_001515645.1. Taxonomy (NCBI): domain Eukaryota; kingdom Metazoa; phylum Chordata; class Actinopteri; order Cypriniformes; family Cyprinidae; genus Sinocyclocheilus; species Sinocyclocheilus grahami. The sequence continues at coordinate 3,422 of NW_015507416.1, read as the reverse complement.
TATAAAAACTATATGCATTGCTAAGAACTCCATTTGGACAACTTTAAAGGCGATTTTCTCAAAATTTGTTTTTTTGCACCCTCAGATTCCAGATTTTCAAATAGTTGTATCTCATCCATGAAAAATTGACACTTAAGACAAATTTTGTACCCCAGGGTCACACATATATCAGGGGCGTTTCCTCCGAGGAGGCAAGGGAGGCAAGTCTCCTCTCCTCAAAAATGGATGAGAAAATAATCGATATTACAAAAATAAAACAACACAAATATAACTAAATTTTACTAAAAGTCTAAAAGTCACTCGTTTTTATAAAGTAACACTGTCAAACAGCGGCACCCGCAGGTAAAGTTACAGCGGAGGCTTGCTTCCCTTCGGTCCATAGACTTTCTACAGAGACCCTAAAGCAGGGGTGCCCAAACTCGGTCCTGGAGGGCCGGTGTCCTGCAGAGTTTTGCTCCAACCCCAATCAGACACACCTGAACTAACTAATCAAGCTCTTACTAGACATACTAGAAACTTTGTAGCAGGTATGTTGAGGAAAGTTGAATCTAAACTCTGCAGGACACTGGCCCTCCAGGACTGAGTTTGGACACCCCTGCCCTAAAGCGTACCGTGACTTTTCTGGAGGCTCATTGAGATGAATGGGGGAAAGTCAAGTTAGATTAATTGGATATGATTGGTTATGATTGGATGTGATTGGTTTGTGTGATTAATCCCGCCTCTTGTTTTAGTGCGAGCTCTTGGCCTGAATGAAGAAAATGATGGCGTTATTGACTAGTTATAAAGTAAGTAAACAACTCTCCTGTTTAGATATCGCTACTTTGAGTCACATCAAAATGAAACATGAAATGACGAAAAGTTTTTAGTGAGCATTCAGCTTGATGAAATGAAAGATGTATCTGTGACAAAGTTTACAGGGCTTTTATGACGATGACCCGAAAATAAGGCCATGTCCACACGTACACGGATATTTTTATAAACAGAGTTTTTCCTTCTTCCGTTTTTAAAAAAAACCTGTCCACATGAAAACGCATGCTGTGAAGCACTGTCAAGAGCATGCCAAACCAACAGGTGGCGATATAATCTCAATCATAAAGCCATGTTGGCCAATCAGAAGCCTGAAAAAGTCTCCAGTAGGCGGAGATAACAGCGCAGGTGCCGACGTCACAAGCCAAAAACTCCGTTTTCGCTGTCTACACGATAACACTGCAACCGGAGTTTTTGAAAATCTTCACCCTGGCAGGCGTTTTTTTTAAATGTTTGGTTTCAGTGAACTGGTGCTGCGTTTGCTTGTGGACGAACAGCCTAACCACGTAGAAAAAGCTGCGGTTTTAAAAACAACTAAATAATTTTAAGTTGACTATTAAAAAGAACAGCTGAAAATCATCAGTTCACAAATAAAAAACTGAATGTCTATTTACAAGTGCAAATAGCCCGCCTTGTTGGCAGAGGCTATTTACACTAACTCCGCCCATCAATGTGTGATTACAAAGCATTACAAAAGTTTATCACCTAATAACAGCTCCAGTAGCATAGATGGTAAAGTACGTGTTGAAGTCATTTTTGACGTGATCGACCGGGGTTCGAATCGCATTTTGCTGAATGTTTTTTCCTACTTTTTCAAATCAGATATCACGTCATTGTTATTGTTATTATTGCATATCGTTTTATAATGTACTACAATACTGAGGTGCAGATAATTGCCACTATCTGCAATAAGTAGTATAAATAGCAGAAAATCCTGCTAGGTGTCAATAGAATCTATATTATAAATGCAACACTTTTGTTGTTGCCCCCATTTTTCATGAGTTGAACTCAAAGATCTAAGACTTTTTCTGTGTACACAAAAGGCCTATTTCTCTCAAATATTGTTCACAAATCTGTCTAAATCTGTGTTAGTGAGCACTTCTCCTTTGCCGAGATAATCCATCCACCTCACAGGTGTGGCATATCAAGATGCTGATTAGACAGCATGATTATTGCACAGGTGTGCCTTAGGCTGGCCACAATAAAAGGCCACTCTAAAATGTGCAGTTTTACTGTATTGGGGGGTCCGGGGGGGGTCCGAAAACCAGTCAGTATCTGGTGTGACCACCATTTGCCTCACGCAGTGCAACACATCTCCTTCGCATAGAGTTGATCAAGTTGTAGATTGTGGCCTGTGGAATGTTGGTCCACTCCTCTCCTCTTC
>NW_015507416.1:0-989 GCF_001515645.1 Sinocyclocheilus grahami | reverse complement strand
ATATCTCTGTGCATTCAAAATGCCATCAATAAAATGCACCTGTGTTCGTTGTCCATAACATACGCCTGCCCATACCATAACCCCACCGCCACCATGGGCCACTCGATCCAAAACGTTGACATCAGCAAACTGCTCAACCACACGTCGCCATACACGCTGTCTGCCATCTGCCCTGTACAATGAAAACCGGAATTCATCCATGAAGAGAACACCTCTCCAAAGTTTGAGATGCCATCGAATGTGAGCATTTGCCCACTCAAGTCGTTTATGACGACGAACTGCAGTCAGGTCGAGACCCCGATGATGACGACGAGCATGCAGATGAGCTTCCCTGTGACGGTTTCTGACAGTTTGTGCAGAAATTCTTTGGTTATGCAAACCGATTGTTGCAGCAGCTGTCCACGTGGCTGGTCTCAGACGATCTTAGAGGTAAAGATGCTGGATGTGGAGGTCCTGGGCTGCTGTGGTTACACGTGGTCTGCGGTTGGATTTACTGCCAAATTCTCTGAAACGCCTTTGGAGACGGCTTACGGTAGAGAAATTAACATTCAATTCACGGGCAACAGCTCTGATGGACATTCCTGCAGTCAGCATGCCAATTGCACGCTTCCTCAAAACTTGCGACATCTGTGGCATTGTGCTGTGTGATAGAACTGCACATTTTAGAGTGGCCTTTTTTAATTGTGGCCAGCCTAAGGCACACCTGTGCAATAATCATGCTGTCTAATCAGCATCTTGATATGCCACACCTGTGTAATGTTTTTATTATTTATTAGCTCTAAAAAGGGGAATATTTATGACGAATTATAACTGGTTATGATTCATAATAAATATTTAGATTATATCTTCGAATTAACTTCAGCAGAATCAATATTACAGTTATTTGATCTGTCCGTCCACCAAGCAGATAATATAATCATTCATCAATTCAAGGAATGTTTATTATAAACTGTCCTTCTTTGTCAAGTGCTCGCATTAATTTAGCAAAT
>NW_015507415.1:68644-76531 GCF_001515645.1 Sinocyclocheilus grahami | reverse complement strand
ATCTTTAATGAGCCGAAAAGAACGCATGTCACACCTCTGTTCATTGATTTGCACTGGCTACCAGGAGCTGCTCGCAATAAAATTAAGGCATTAATGTTTGCCTACAAAACCACCACTGGCTCTGCACCCATTTACCTAAATTCATAACTTCAGTTATGTGCCCTCTAGAAGCTTGCGTTCTGCAAGTGAACGTCGTCTTATTGTGCCATCTCAAAGAGGCACATAATCCCTTTCACAGACTTTTTCATTAACTGTTCCCTCCTGGTGGAATGACCTGCCCAAATCAATCCGAGTCCTTAACCATCTTCAGGAAACGACTAAAAATACATCTGTTCCACCTTTATTTGACCCTCTAACTCTAGCACTTTCTATTCTATTTTATTTCTACTTTTTCTATATTTATCTTCTTTTTTTATAAAAAAAACCCACTAGATTTCTATTTTTTTCTATTATATTTACTTGTTTTTATTTGTGTGTGTATGTGTATATGTGTGTGTGTGCAATATATATATAAGAAATGTTGTTAGTATGATATGAAGCTATTTAAAGGGATAGGTCACAAACAAATGAAGCTTATGTCTTAATTACTCACCCTCATGTCAATCATGGGTGAAGGATGTGATGCTGCCCTAGAATTTGGAGAACAGGTATCTTAGAAAGCAGCATAACAGCAAAAAAAAAGATGTAGTTATCAGGGTTGCTCTTGACAATTTTAAGATTCACATGGACATCAAAAGAAGAGAATGCTCTCTAATGACTACGCTACATAATTCTGAGAACAAAAAACAGAACAAATCCCATTGCATACAATATATGTGATTTTATTTAATACAATCCCTCTGTAGATTCCTCTATGCAGCCTTATTTCCATCCCTAGTTTCATTAACAGGAGAATTTTCACATTCCTGCAGGGGTTGAGGGTCGTTCCTTTAGTCGGTCAACACCAGGGACCCTTCTTTTTCTGTAAAAAGTTGTCTTGCATTATTCTAGACCTATTTTCATACATAAACAAGAAGGAGCTTAGAAGTCTGTTTTATCACTGTCTCAGTGGGAATCGTAAATTATCTAATTGCATACATTTGTCCCTAATTGGATTTTCTTGCACTGTCGGTGCTTTTGATCTTGAGTTCTCGTAGCTCTTCTGCATTGGATGGGCCAAGTATCCATCATGTAGCAGCACATGATGTGACAGCCAGGCCTAGTGTGTCTGGACTGGGGACAAAACCAGTGTTACTATCAAGCTAATTAATACTGCATCATAATGATGCACTTTTAATTTATGAATATGTGAATGAGCTATTACACAATAGAAGAGCTTGCTTCAGAGGACACTTTGAAGTAGGGCTTCATCAAATTGTGATCATTGATCAACTGTACAGTCAATACTACTGCAACTGTACAGCCAGGACTGCTAACTATAGAGCCACATTGATCTTTACTGCTCTGGTTTATAGACAAACTGTGAGTGTATAATGTGTGTGTGAGTTAAACAGGAAGGTAATACATAAGAGACCATGGCATGGATATATTTGGAAGAGCATACTAACATACTACTGTCTTCAGTATACAGTATTTTTATGCAGTATTCATATCGCGACATTTCTGCAAAATGATATCATGTTGCTTCTTAACAGTTTACAGCCTTTTCAAAGTGAAATGTCCAGTGGGTTAGAAACATATTCAGTTTTATCCAAAACAGATGGATATGAATCTGGAAAGGATTTATTATATTGGTTGTTGTACGTATTGTGGCGCTTTGGAAATTCAATGTCTGGTCAGTGATGCTAAAACTTAAGCTTATGCTAAAATGTATTTATTTATTTATTTATTTATTTTATTATTATTATGTTTTTAATTATTGTACCATCCAACCTTAACATCTAACATATTTAATTAACAAAAGTGTTAACAAAAGCAAATATCAGCTAAAAATGCATTTGTTGAAGCATCTATACATTTTTGTTTGGTTCTATTAGTGTTTGAGCTCTTTTATCGAGTCTCATAACTTATGTTTCACATGACTTGTAACTGAATGCTCCACATTGCCAGTGCAGTACTGTACCAGGTGGGTCACTAAGCAATGTTACTCCATTACATATGGAGCTGGTTATGTCATTAATTTAATCGGTAACACTTTACAATAAGGTTCATTAGTTAACATTAGTTAACTACTTTAGTTAACATGAACTAAGCATGAACAATACTTCTACAGCATTTATTAATCTTAGTTAATGTTAATTTCAACAGTTACTACTGCATTATTAAAATCAAAGGTTGTGCTTGTTAACATTAGTTAATGCGCTGTGAATTAACATGAACTAACTATGAACAACTGTATTTTCATTAACTAACATTAACAAAGATTAATAAATACTGTAATAAATGTATTTTTCATTGTTTGTTCATGTTAGTTAATACATTAACTAATGGGACCTTATTGTAAAGTGTTACCATTTAATCAATTGTTTGCCTCTGTAATTATAATTTGTGTGAAAAGGATTGTAAGTTGTTGATGTTTTACAGCCACTGGTGTTCATTTTAAAATATGCAGAATACGATGCAATAAGAATACACTCACAATGCAATGCACAATGCATTTGACCTTCTGTTTCCAGTGTGAATCTCTTTTTCAATATCGCTCTCCTCTTTTTTCTCTTTTAATTTCTTCAGAATTGTTAAGCAGTAGACTAGAATTACATTCTAAACAACCCTTATCTGTAGACCCTGGATCAAAACAACGCAACTTTAGTTGTTCTTTCAAAAACAAATCAGACTTTAACCAATATGCTAATTTTAGGGATACTTTGAGAAATAAACAAAGATTGCTTATGGGTGTTAGCATTTATTGACTTCATTATCACTGGGGTATTAAAACAATCTGAACAATTCATCCTGTAAATAGCATTGCTGAATCTGTAATGAATGGATATTTCCTCTTGGAATTGATTTGCCTGTGTTTCAGCTGGAACATATCAAACACAACTGAGCTGAACATATAAATACATTTCAGTGACGTAGATACCAGTCTTACATTTGATCTTGAGCTGTGAGTCATGCTGATGCCACTGTGGTTAGTTACTCATATTCTGCTCACCACTCTCATTATATGGCTCTTCTGTTTTCAGTGCTGGCAATTATAGTGAAACTTTCACTTATAATACACATGGGCTAAGCGTAATTATTTTTTAGGGTGACCAACAGGGTTAATGTAGGGGAAAATGGGGGACAAACTCTGATTTAACCAAGAAATGTTTTACTATTGAATATATAAAATATATAGTTTGGGTCAAGTCATATAGCGCTTTCTAATACAGATTGTTTCAAAGCAGCTTCACAGTAATAAACAGGAAAATAACAGAATCAATGATGCAGACTTCATCAAATATGATACAATTCAAATGATGCTGTAAAACAGCTCTAACAAGACAATATTCAGCTTCAGTTCAGTTCAGTAACTGTGTAAAGTTCATCAGTTATGAAACTAGTTCGATTTTGCGCTAAGCGGCTCTACAGAAGTCATTAAGTGTCATTATTCAGCTCAATTCAGTTCAAGTGTTGTGCTCATCCAGTACAGTCAAATCAATAATAATATTAAGTGTCTTTTAAACTCCAAATAAGAAAGCAAAAGGGGATGGTGGAAGGGAAACCAAACTCCATCAGGTGACAGAAACGGAGAAAAAAAAATTGTAAGAAACCAGACTCAATAGGACCAGTTCTCCTCTGGGCAGAGAAGGATGTTTGTTCAGCCTTTACTTCAGCTTATTTGTAAGATTCCTTGCATTGCTCTAATTTATTAGACGTACACTAACATGGAGAGCATTTTACTTGCTGGGAGCTCTGCTGCTTTGCATAAACATTTAAATTGTTTAGATGCTTTCTTAATACAGTAACTCAAGAATGTGCTATAAACATTTCAAATGGGTTATATCATGGAAACAAATTTAATTTGATCTTTCGAGATAAAAGTGTTTGATGTACTTTGTAAGCATGCAACTTCCAGATCTGAAACCTTCCACAGACCAAGAAGACCATCTGTTGAAGTAAGCTGCAAAAACGGCTCATTTCAAATGTATGTATTTCTGAAATAATGAAAAAATTATAATACACCGACACATGAATGCCTACATGTGCACATCTTAATACGCTTACTGGGTGATGAGATGCTTGACCCATCCAGTCACTTGCTAAGCTAGGCCTCAGATGCTAAGAAGAAGCTCAATTTCAAATTCAGCATGCATTTGATTATACATGCTAAACAAGTTGAGAAAACAAAAAACAAAACAAGGTCGGTCTAGGCGAGCAATGATGGCAGCTGGTTGGGGATGTATACAGCTTGGTGAAGGATTTGATATAGTGGGAGGGTTGAGCCTTTGTGAGCCAGCGTGAGCCAAGCGCGATGTCTTGAATTAAATCCTAGCACATGCCAAGGAAGAGACCTGAGCAAAGGTATAATGTTAGAATTTCTGGAGTTAAGCAGCAGCATTTTGGATGTGCTTGGGGGGATGACAGATGCTGGTTGGCCGGCGAGAGAGTTGCAGTAGATGTGAAATGACTCTGGTCTGGATTAGAATCTGAGTTTTTCTTGAGGAAAGGACGTATTTTCCATTTGTTGTGGAACATGAAGCAGGAAGACCCAGAGATTGCCTTAATGTTGTCCACATAGGAGAGCAGATCATCTATGACAACTCTAAGTGTTTTAACGCGTTTCTGACTTTCTAAAAATGAGTAATTTTGGATGCAAGTTAAGCAGCAGTCCAGCCAATCTGTTTCACTCACTGTGCGTTTTATCAGGAATCAATCAAACAAGCATTTTACAGCTTTAGAACATAAAAGCACCACTCAGAAGGCTGAATTATTCAAAACTTTGCAGGGACTGAAAGCAGGGGTTCGGCTGAGTTGTCTGAGGGCGTATATGCAACTGTTTTTTTTTTCTTCTCGTAGCTGAATATTTATTTAGCCTTGAGATCAACTATGAAAAGGTTTAAGTAACAACAAGTGAACAGATAACTAATTAAATAATCACTGATTTCAGTATTTTACATAATCATGCTCCCCTTTTGTTCTAAGGTGTTTTTCCAATCATTTTTCCAGCGAAAAAGTCATTTACAAGCCAAAACAGTCTAAAACAGTTCTAAACAAATACTGTATGTAGGTGGATTTTGATATGACTTTTTCATTAGAGGAAACTTTATCATGGATCAGTGAATCATGCTTTGGCTAGAAGTAATAATGGTAACATTTTATTTTAAGGTGTCCTTGTTACACGTTGCATGTAATTACTATTACAGTAGCAATGAATTATGCATAATTGCATGCAAATAACACTAAGCCAAACCCTAATCCTAACCCTAACTATATAGTAAGTACATGTAGTTAATTAATATTACCCGGTACTTAAATGTATTATTACTGTTGTATAATGTATAATTACTTAAATGTATAGTTATTTGTTATTAGACATTTATCATTTTGTATGAATACATTATTTTATTGATAATAAGTAATACAGTTTATTAAACTTAAAAAAATATAAGGTGATTAATAACCTTATTTTGTTTTATTTTGTTTAACCCCACATGCTTCTCTAACCCTCCTTGTTTTTCAGTAAGCAACATCCATAAACACTGAGTCCTCTAATGTTGTTCTGCATAATTTAACAAGTTGTCATCTTTCTAGAAGGTTCTGAAGATTAATTTTTAACTAACTGCTGGCAGGTAGTAATTAATCTACAGCTGTCACCACAACATCAAAGATGCACATCTAGAGAGAGATAAAAAGAGAAACACAGTGAAGAGAAAGAGAGAGGTAGAGAGTTTGTATTACTTCTACTAGAAAGACTAAATTTGAATATAAATGTAGCTTCTCATTTAGTGCTAGAATGGCATAGACTCTGTCCCTGTCCTTGTCAGATTCTGCCATAGGATATCCTGCCTGGACAAGGAGAATAACCTCCGTCAATATTCTTATTATTTTAGTATAATAATAATTAGAATAATAAGAATCATTCATTCGTTCAACCATCCAGTTAGTTAGTTAGTTGTTTATTTGTTTGTTATGGACTGTGCCATTAGTAGTAGTAGTATCAGTAGTATTCTATAGTTACTAATTCCAGTTTAACTTAAAGCAAACAAACATTGTTGCTTTGACAAGTAAATTAAATAGGTTTATGTATATCTAATATTTATATTTTTCTTTTAAATTTATTTCAATTAACATAAATGTTTCACAGTTTGTTTTACTAAAACAATAATAATCCATTGATAGAACTACCACTCAGGACCTGTTTCTCTAGCACAAATAATAAAGCAATAAGCCGCAAGAAGCCGTGGTTTACAGTGATTTTATAACAGCTAATGGGCGCTTCGCGTCGTGCCTAAAACCCCTTAGCTGTTATAAATTCACTGTAAAGCCCCGTTCACACCAAGAACGATAACTATAAAGATAACTATTATAACGATATTAGCGTCCACACCAGCGAACGATATCGTCTGTTTATTCTAAGCGCACACTCGTCTGCCGCTTTAGATTCTCAAGCTCGTTATAGCAGGATTGATTCTGATTGGCTGTCAATTTTTTATCGTTCATCAGCTTGAAAGAAAAAAACTTTTGAAAGTGATTCCAACGATATAATTTCTCTTTGTCTTTATCGTTATAGTTGTGGTGTGAACTCTGCTATTCTTTCATATTGAGAACGATTTTTAGAACCATATCTTTATCATTATCTTTATAGTTATCGTCCTTGGAGTGAGCGGGCCTTAAACCACGGTTTCACGGGGCTTATTGCTTTTATAAAACGGTTATTCCATATACATAGTAAGGTTTCACAAAATAAAACAGAGCAAATAAAGTGTAAGGATATTAATAAAAAACATGATTTTTCCACCAAACAATGTAGTTCCTCAGAAACAGTTGCGGTTGCAACAAAGTGTTTGCAGAGCAACACAGAAGTAAACAAAGGTGTAAGTTTGTAGAGTAATTTACAACAACTTCGAACATGGCTCAACCAATCATAATCAAGGACCGGAACTATCCGTTTTATAATCGAGATTTTGATGTTTAGAGCCTAACAGTGAACAACTGATGAATATAGCTTGAGTTCAGCTAGTTAATGAGAATGCAATGTCTTTAGGCCAATAGCTGTGTTAGCCAGCAAGCTATGCTACTAGTGTCACATTTGCTTAACATTATTATAGATTTGTTTATTCACAAAACTAGAGACAGTCAAAAATGATTTAGGGTTGTTGAATCTTAAATTGGCTAGCTGTGAACAGGTAGTCAACAGTGTTGGAGTCTACCATTCTAAATGTATATAGTAAATGTATAGTTCAGTAATTCAGTAGTTTGTGTAACATGCTACTTTTTAGCTTTCTTTCTTTCTTTTTATTGCTCCATTTTGAATGCTTAAATCTGTTCATATGTGATAGAAAACAATATGAACATCCTAAATCTATAATATAAATGCACATAAAGTTGCTATTTTTTTAAATGATGCACAAAGAAAATCCGAATTTGAGATCTTATTCACTGCTTACGTAATGCTTTATTAGATCAAGCCCTATTCAATGGGCAAACATATAGGGTTATTGCCAACTCTACCACACGCATTATGATAGACATATAGAAAAAAATATTTTAATCTTTTTCTTTTCTAAGAATGGCTTAACTTGAAGTGCTGTAAAAAAAAAATTGGAAAAAAATATAATTTTAAGGTACTTTATGATATGTTGCCATACGGCAACAGCATACAATTGTGGATCTAACTTAGAATAAGTGTAAGCTTACTTATAATTAATATTTTTCCTCAGAAATGTTGTTTGTGTTGATTCAATTGGTGCTATTATAAGATTTAACACAGTACTTACTTATAATTGACACCTTATACATACT
>NW_015507415.1:67618-68023 GCF_001515645.1 Sinocyclocheilus grahami | reverse complement strand
TTTCTTCTTTACCTTGCCATAGAATATGGCCGTGCTCACTGATGTAATGTTACCTGTATTCATATTTAATCAAAAGTAAAATTGCCATTTCAATGTGATTATATCCATAATACAAATACCATTAACATACGACTAATCAACATTATTTCACTAGTATTAATGTTGTTATTGTTACAGCTTAACAAATTGCAGCTGACCTTGCTAGCTAGCTAAACTATTGTAATAATGTCATTCCACTATTGCACAGTGTTAGCGCTTGGCAACACATACATTTGAATGATTTACCAAAAACAAATTTTCTAAAAACTTTTTCGAGAGGTGAATATGTCATCATAACATCATAACAGTGATGTTTTCGATTTTTTTTGTAGAAGTGACACGGACTGGTCCTTGTTTGTTACTGAC
>NW_015507415.1:65434-67459 GCF_001515645.1 Sinocyclocheilus grahami | reverse complement strand
GACAGTCTGTAAGAAATCTTGCCACAGAAAAAAAAAACTGCATGTCATGTGACTTAATCAAAGCACATCATTGGCTAAACTAAGGTCTTCTCTTTCCAACAAAAAAAACGAGAATGTTCTCTTAAAGAGAGAGTGGCAAGGAAATGAACACAAAGAGTATGTTGCCATATGGCTACGCCATGCAGTACGGGGTTAAATCTCATCAGGAAAGCCAATCCTAAGCACTTAGAAACTGAAGGTCCATTTTACTATGCGTGGGAAGAAATTTACTTGAACAACTTATTGCACCGTGTCCGATAAATCACAATCGAAATGATTTATGTGGTGGTGCTTGTTGTGTGGGAATTTGCCTCTGTATGTTCAGAACCTGCTCAGTACAAAATCCGCACAGGTGTGAAGAATTATTAATGAGCAGGGCTGTTCAAAATGCCTCAGACGGAAGTTTGATTTGCTTTCATTTCTTCAAGCAACATTTCTACAGGCCGTAATGAATCAAATGGCTGTTTATCTTGAAGCAATGGAGAAAGACATAAAAACAGAGTTGAAATGCATGCTGCAGATGTCATTATTTCTTCAGATCTTTTGACAATTTGCATGATTTTGACATGAAATTATCGTCCATGATCATTACTTTCATTATTTTCCGTTGACTTTGAGAAGTGTCTCAGTGTTCCAGTGCACCAAAATAGGATATAACAGTTCCAAATAAGTTTTCATTTCAAGTTCAGTCTTTTCATCTTTTAGCATGTCAGTCAGTGGCTCTGCTGCTGTTTTCACTTCACTGAGCTCATATAACTGACTGCTAATTCTTTTTCATCGTCAATGGGCTATGGACTCTTTTTTCCTTAATAGCTGTGAAGTTGCGGGCAGTGCTTTTAAAGAAATCATGCCCCCAGGATGGCATGCTATAAAAGTGTTTTTCTGACACCATAAAGAAAATGTGACACTTATTGTGTTTTAGAAAATGAATACAACTATTTGCCAAATGCTAAATCACTGACATGTTGATCAAAACAATTCAGAATGCACTATAGATACAATTAAAAAAAAGGTATAAAAAAAAGAGATGCACGTTCATTATGCAGAATGACACTAATTTTAAGTCCAGGTTTTTCTTTATGCTTGTGAGTGGATGTAATATTCAAAACTTCTTAAAGGGATAGTTCACCCAGAAAATTAAAATGCTGTCAACATTTACTCACTCCCTTGACTTCATTCTTCTGCAGAACACAGAATAAGATATTTTGAAGAATGTTGGTAACCAAAACATTTTTGGTTACCATTGCCATCCATTGTGTGGACAAAAATACACTTTTCCCTAAATGTCTTCTTTAACGATTTGCGAAGGAAAAAATCATATAGGTTTGGCACAATGTGAGGGTGAGTAAATGATAACAGAAAATTATTTTTTGTGTGAACTATCGTTTTAAAGTTCTGTTGCATCAACAGTGTATGGAACTGATTGCTTGGAATCAAAGAATGACAAGTCTTCATCTTTTGGATTTCTGAGGATTACTGAAAGATTCAAAAGCTCAAGTCTGAACATATCCAGTGTTGGGGAAATTTACAGCATAACAATATTGTGTTAAGCCAGGTTCAAACCAAGAACAACAACTATAATGATAACGATATTAGCATCCACACTAGCAGACGATATTGTCTATTTATTCTCAGCGCATGCTCGTCTCCCGCTTTAAATTCTTGAGCTCGTTACAGCAGGATGGATTCTGATTGGCTGTCAATGTTTGTATCATTCATCATCTGGAAAAAAAAAAATCGTTCTGGAAGTGATTCCAACAATATTGTTTCTCTGTGCCTTTATCATAGCTGTGGTGTGAACTCTGCTATTCTATAATATTGAGAGCGATTTTTAGAACTATATCTTTATCTTTAACATTATAGTAATCGTCCTTCATGTGAACAGGCCTTTGCACCATAAAAACGTAACTAATTACGCTACTTTTTATGCATTACTTGTTAAATCTGGGCTTGGCGTGCTTGTTTATATATATATATACATATAAA
>NW_015507415.1:49525-65266 GCF_001515645.1 Sinocyclocheilus grahami | reverse complement strand
ATATATATATATATAGTTCTATTTTTGGCCATTATAAAAGCTTTTTTACACTGAAAAGGTGAAATGAATAATTCTCAGGCTGAAGGAAATATGTAAATTCATGTCTGTACGGTAGAGGGAACAACTCAAACAAACCATTCAGCTGTGGTGCCATTCTGGACTATAGGAATAATAGGATGCAGGAGAAGAAAGTTCATCACTCTTCAGTAATTAAAAAAAGAGAAAATAAACACAAATGTAATGTTTATCTAAAGTCAATTTTGCTTATTAGTATGATTGAACTGGATCATTGACGTTCAGCAGCAAAGACAATAGTTAATAAAATGTGATTTAAATAAGGATTTTTGTGATATTTAACATATTTAATTATTGCAGGTTTGTATCATATTCTGAGTTTGCATTTTATTAATTTTGAGGAATGCTGAATCTGTCTTTGTGCAAGTGAGTAAATGCTTGTTCACATTTGGTGTAGAACTACAGTAACCATCATGTTTACACAGTTGCACATAACGCCTCAGGACTTACGATTTCTCTTAACATTGCGACTGGAGAGCTGTTAGTCAATAAATAGGTAATTTATTTGATTTGATTTGATTTGATTTGATTTATTTATTTGTTTTGAAAAAGTAACTCAGATATGTTCTGGTAAATTAAAAAAGTAATTAGTTACTTTACTAGTTACTTGAAAAAAAGTATCTGGTTACGTAACTCACGTTACTTGTAATGTGTTACCACCAACGTTGGACATATGTGATAGAATAGGGGGTTTACATTAAGAAAGGGACGTAAACACCATCCTAAAATCTCAAGATCTCTCATTGTGTACTTATTTGCACACACTTGATGTTGTAATTCAGGCCATGGGAAGTAAGTGTGTGTGGCACTTCATCCCTAGCATTTAAATGTGTTCTACTCCACAGAGTGTGGCCAATACCATTCAGACCTGCTAGCGTATATTGTACTATCCATGGACCATGAGTTCTGCACCCAAATAGGGAGTTTATTTGGTGGGGAATTCTGGATGGTCAAGGTCATCTTCACACGGCTTGTCTGAACTCCCTGCTTGAAGATTCCTGAGTGCTAGTTACTAAAGTAGCAAAGTGCTGGCATGTATCAGGCCCGCCTAATAAAAGCTCCATTGATTGGCCCCTCGGCAGGCCGCTCCACAGGATTAGCTAAAAGATCCCTCTGTGTTTCAATGTGCACATTGTCTCCAGGCAGGCACTGAGTCCCCAGTGCAAGAGCTGTTTACCCCAAGCTCAATGGTCCTAGACCTCTTCTCCATTGGGAAGCGCTTCCGAATCTTGACGACTACATCATAAACGCATTGCTGAGAAAGAAAGCAGGAAAAAGGGAAATCAAAAAGGCCCTTTAGTGTACTAACTTTCCTCACACAGCAATATTCACTGACGTATTCTGTAACCTGCTGCTTCAGCAGCGATTTTAGGTGCTTCACAACACCTTGTTGTTACATACTTTTCTGATCTCGATGTTCCTCATATAATCCGACTGATCCTTGCCCCGCTCAAGCCCGCAGAGAATTAGATTGGTTTCCTGTAATTACTTTTCTGTGAAATTAAAAAATAAATAAATCTCGCAGACCTCGGCTCTGCAAATGTCTGATCTACCTCATTCAACCCCACAAAAACCTCTACATCAAACGTTTCATAGGGGCTGCAGTGTCAACTGCGCTCTTTATAATGAGGCTTTCATCCTCTGCGAGCATCTAGCAATTAGGATGCAGGTAGTTACGTAATGGAAGAACAACACATGCTCAAAGCCGCCTTCAATTTGATTTGATTTGATTTGATTTGATTTATTTGTTTTGAAAAAGTAACTCAGATATGTTCTGGTAAATTAAAAAAGTAATTAGTTACTTTACTAGTTACTTGAAAAAAAGTATCTGGTTACGTAACTCACGTTACTTGTAATGTGTTACCTCCAACGTTGGACATATGTGATAGAATAGGGGGTTTACATTAAGAAAGGGACGTAAACACCATCCTAAAATCTCAAGATCTCTCATTGTGTACTTATTTGCACACACTTGATGTTGTAATTCAGGCCATGGGAAGTAAGTGTGTGTGGCACTTCATCCCTAGCATTTAAATGTGTTCTACTCCACAGAGTGTGGCCAATACCATTCAGACCTGCTAGCGTATATTGTACTATCCATGGACCATGAGTTCTGCACCCAAATAGGGAGTTTATTTGGTGGGGAATTCTGGATGGTCAAGGTCATCTTCACACGGCTTGTCTGAACTCCCTGCTTGAAGATTCCTGAGTGCTAGTTACTAAAGTAGCAAAGTGCTGGCATGTATCAGGCCCGCCTAATAAAAGCTCCATTGATTGGCCCCTCGGCAGGCCGCTCCACAGGATTAGCTAAAAGATCCCTCTGTGTTTCAATGTGCACATTGTCTCCAGGCAGGCACTGAGTCCCCAGTGCAAGAGCTGTTTACCCCAAGCTCAATGGTCCTAGACCTCTTCTCCATTGGGAAGCGCTTCCGAATCTTGACGACTACATCATAAACGCATTGCTGAGAAAGAAAGCAGGAAAAAGGGAAATCAAAAAGGCCCTTTAGTGTACTAACTTTCCTCACACAGCAATATTCACTGACGTATTCTGTAACCTGCTGCTTCAGCAGCGATTTTAGGTGCTTCACAACACCTTGTTGTTACATACTTTTCTGATCTCGATGTTCCTCATATAATCCGACTGATCCTTGCCCCGCTCAAGCCCGCAGAGAATTAGATTGGTTTCCTGTAATTACTTTTCTGTGAAATTAAAAAATAAATAAATCTCGCAGACCTCGGCTCTGCAAATGTCTGATCTACCTCATTCAACCCCACAAAAACCTCTACATCAAACGTTTCATAGGGGCTGCAGTGTCAACTGCGCTCTTTATAATGAGGCTTTCATCCTCTGCGAGCATCTAGCAATTAGGATGCAGGTAGTTACGTAATGGAAGAACAACACATGCTCAAAGCCGCCTTCAGAGCAGTCTCAACATGTGATCTTTCCTTTTTTCTGACAGGAGTCATCGGAATGAAAAAAAAAAAAAAAAACGGCAAAGTGAGGCTGTCTTGACGGGAACCTGGGGAGAGGCATGCTGCTGTGCTGGATATGCAAGATGTTTTTTTTTATCACCGTGACATATCGGTGTCAAATGCTTCGGTGAAGGCGATAATTTGGTGTATGACTGAACTCAGTGTAGAAAAGATATGGAACCTTGTCATGTTACACTCCGAGGTTTGTGCAACAGGGCTGTAATATTTGTGCAGCACCTGCTCTTCACAACAGCTTTGTGTGTTGTAGTGAAGATCTACTTTATTTATGCTATAAAATTTAATATTCAGGGATTATGCTTGGAGAGGCAGTCTCACCGATGGTTCTTAATCGGGTTGCAGATCATAAAACAATGCTAAATACAAATAAATAAAAAATGCAATTACACAATTTTGCATTGTGAGGTATGAAAATAAATCAGCTTTTAAAATGGAGGATTTGAAATTCTAATAGATTATAATGCAAACCAACAAGATCTGTTTAATGGTATAACAGACTATTTGCATAAAATGCATATCAATATTGGTCTATATTGCACATAATAAACCAACATTATGTCTTAGTAAGATATTTAAATGCTTAGTTTTACGATAAATGCTCTGTAATTTTTTGTTGTTGGGGCAAAACATATGACTCAATAAAATACAACAATATTTGAGAGATGACTAAATAAATGTTCCTCAAAATCTTAATGTATCAAAATGTATATTATTTTTTTTTCCTACACACACACACATAACTTATACATAAATATGATCTAGTGAACATAAGTTGTTACATTCAAGTAAGTGTTCATCTTGAAACATTACTAACATAAAGTTATGTTAGTTCAAGTTAAAAATTATTAATTTTAAATAGAAAGAAAGAAAGCAAAATACAATTATTTCACTGCAAAATGAGGGTAGATGGTTTTACAATTATAATACAATGCCTTTTACTTGCTATAAAGTATAAATTATCAATCAAATGACAGAAAAGTTGTAGTAGAAGATTGTATTCAACAGGTTTTTAAGCAAAGTTTTGATTGAATGTTGATCTTTGAGAATCCATACAAATTCGGTTATTAAATATGATATATTTATGACTCACATTTGCCCTACATTTGGTTCTTAGCTTTTCCTTTCACTGACATTGCATCACACTTGTCATTTTGACAAATCATGTTTCAGGACCCTATTTAATAAGTCGAAAGTTGCTTATATTCAAATAAACGTCCTATAAGCTTCCTTCTCAAACTGAGCTCATCTGGAGCTGAGCATTCCCTGGTGACTGGTTATATTGAGATTCAATGTTTTTCCCATCCGCAGTGTATCTTCATTTTCCGAGTTAAGGGCCTGTAGAACAATGATTCCAGTGTGTGAACGAGGCCTACAACATTGTATGTGTTGCATCAGTATATAGACATTCCACATTTTGTGCTTTCACGTTTTTGTCTTGGGTCAAGAGCTCTCAGAAAAGAAAACGACACAAAAACATCGATATGATATATTTAGAACAGCATACTGGAATGTCATTATTCTATAGGTTATTACCTGAAAATCTTTCCACTCCATAGTACTCAAATCTTAAATTTCAGAAATTAATAAGCGAGAACAATTAAATGTAAAATGAAACAATTCATTTTAAAGTTTAGTTAACTAAACAACTAAATAAATATATGCATGCATTTTTTTTACTGGATTCTGTTTTATTGGTTTCATTATTATTATTATTATTATTATTATTATTATTATTAGTAGTAGTAGTAGTAGTAGTAGTAGTATTTATGTATTTACAAACAATATATTTAATAATCAAAATGCATGTCCAATCAATTGAATTCCTAACATTAAAACAAACAAACAAACAAAGTTATCATTAGTTATTACTAATATAATAATTCTTTAGTGATTTCATATTAATGTTAAATTATTAAGCATTACACATTCTTGAATACACTGTATGTAGTTGATAAAACTCCACTGCTCATTCACACACAGAATCTTTTTTGCACTTTAATAATTACAGACACTACTTCATATTCCAATTTGATTTATTGTACAGCCCTACTTCTGATTTATTCATTCAAAATGTTAAAATTTTCATGACAATCATGACTATGTGGAAATGATAGGGCCCTGATATATAATAATATAATATAATATAATACAATGCTACATCCTTTAAAAACATGTTGCCAATTCAAAACATTTTCTTCACCAACAAACAAATGCCTAAAGTCAAGAAAGCTGTCATATGTATTGGTTTTCACAAAGAACTAATTAAATTTAAGCATCAATGCCCGCGGTCCTAATATGTCCTGAAAACTCTGCTGGAGATGTGTTTTTCCAGTGCAGGAAGTCTCTCATAGGTCATGTGCATGAGATATCCTCTTTATGGCATGCTGTTTTTTAATTAGGCATTCCACACCATCACTTTCTGATTGGCCATTTCCACTATGCACTCACAGCTGTGAGAGATTTCCTCCCTGAGTGCAGAAGAGACAGAGGAAATGAAATCCTGGAGAGGACGAAGATGTTGACATGAAAATTACATGCATGTTTTAATGCTACTGATTTGTGCCAAGGCTGTTTATCTTAAATCAAGTCAATTAATTTATTTTATAGAGGCTTTAACAGCTTGAATACAAGAGGGTCTTACTTAGAGGAACAAATATCCTTTCAGGCCAGACAGGTACCTGACACTGATTCCCCTTCAGACGAGGTACCCGTACAACCGAGAAACGCTTTTAGTCTGAAAAGCTTTGTTATTTGAAACCACTATGTCTAAGCTTCCATCACACGTTTACAAATACATCGGTGTTTCAAAGAAGGACAAGGGAGAAACAGTGTGAGGGTAGACAGTGGGCACCAGCACACAAAAGTCTGAATAAACCCACAGGATCCAACCATTCCCCAAGAATAATGACGGAGCTGGCGAGAGAAATGTACGTCTGCAATAACAGTTATTGAATAGGAATCCCAGGGATATTGGTCCTTCCTTTTGCCCACATCCCTGCTTCCTCTTTTGCTGAAGGCCTCATTAATTCGGTGGGAAGCCATAGCTCAGCTGTGCCGCTTTTTCTTTCTGTAAAAAAAGGAAAGTTTCTGTTTACTGAGGATCGACTATAAGGCCAGCACTCTAGCCTATAATGCAGCAATTCTTGAGGCCGTCTGCAGCAAAGTGGAGACTTTAAGAGGGCTCTGTTGGACATGGAAATGTCTCCATTACAGATGCTTGGCATGATAAAAAAAAAAAAAGATATTTTGATAGACAAAAAAGTGCAGTCTTCTAACAATATGTACAGTACACTGGTTCTTGGAGTAGATTTGTGGCCAAAAAAATAAAATCAGTTTCCCATGTCATTTGTTGTGAGAACATTAAGATATGACAGATAAACTGTCACATTCTACCCTGTTACAACATGATTTTTTTCAAAAATATACACAATGCACAAAATGTACAAAACAAAAATTCTACAAATTGAAAATGTACTGTAGCACTCTTATGTACTGTATAGCACACAGATATTCAACACTGTTACTGTTATTGGAATTTTTGTAAGATTATTATTATTTGTATTATTATTATTATTCAAGAAAAATATTAAATCAATTATAAATATATAAATAATTATAAAGCAACAATTTGTCCAAAACGAGGCAGACAGATTGCTGCTAGACCCTGCTAGACTGTCCGTCTGTTTAGTATAATATTCAGACTTAATTTTAAGGTATTGTTTTTTTTCCATCTTAGTTTTACTTCTAGAATATTACACAATCACAGTTTAAACAATATAGCCTAGTAAAAGCATATTGTTGCTGTCTAAATCACTCTGAGACCTTTTGTGTAATGTATCAGAATTCGCCCTCCACCTATTTCTCTGAATCTTGCATTTTTCAAAAAGGCTTTTCATTAAATATTTATGTACAAACCACCTCTGATCTTGTACTGGAGCACAATTATTGTGCTAATAGCACGGAATTTTAACAGCCAATTACCACACGCCGTTTGGACTCATGTAACTGTTACGTTACAACACATTGGAGGAAAGCCGCACTTCTGCAGGCCTCTTGAATCTGATAAATGTTCCCATTACCTCCTTTAATTCACATGAAATAAATTAATGCAGTTAAGTGTGACTGGAAATGGCTTCTGACGGAACTTTGATTGAAAATTAAGTGTGGGTGAGAAAAGAGGTTATCTCTGCACCGTGCGGGCATATTATTAAGGCCCAACCCCGGCATGAGAGATGTGCTTTGAAAGAAAAAGCAGACTTTATTAATTGCAGTGGCCCGCTGTGTCTCTCGAGGTCTTAACCAGGTGCCTCTCTTGTGTGGTACATCAACAGCAGTCTTCTCCACTGTCCAGGAGCGATGGCTAATGAAGTATTTAATGAACTTGGGGTGCGTGCCACAGAGGAACACTCAGCAGTGGTCAAGGACTCAGCTCTCGGGTTATAAATTGGAAATTGGCATGAAATCTGCCAGGAAAAGCAGTGTGACTGACTGCTTAAGGTTTATAAAATTCCTCCCTCGAGACAAGAATGGAATACTAGATTATCTAGGAATGATGATTTAGCAAAACGCGACATGGCTTAAATGTTGTCACGGAGGAAGAGGAAATTGTTGCCAATATGAGAAGAAGACACAGATATAGATTGTCCATTTGAATGATGATTTAATCTTGCACTCATTGTTTCATATTCACATTGAATTGTAAATGCAGCTGCAGTTCGCAATATAGGGATGAATTAAACGAATGATGCCATTGCCTTGAATTTATGTGTACCTGTGTATCTGCACTAATGTTTTCATGCAGGCTTTACCAACACTGAACACAATTGAAATGTCCAGTGAGTTGCGCTAAAAGCGCATTCAGTTTTTTCCAAAACAGATGAACGCCAATCTGGTATTGTTTTATGCTGGTTGTTGTACGTTCCACAGCAGTTTAGAAATTAAATATCCAGCGAGTGGCACTAAAAGGTTAATGCTCTATCACATTTAAAAAATAATGTACCTACACTAAACCTAACCGATAGTGTTAACAAAAACGTAAGATAAATGTATCATAAAACACATTTGCAAGCAACCCTGCCATTATAGCTTTCATTTCTACAAGTTTGTGAGCTCTTTTATCGTGATTTATTCTTGTACTCTGCATTGCAGGTGCTGTACTAGGTGAGCCACCGAGCAAGTTTACCTAGTAAGACAATCCATGCATATTAGTTTACAAACCATGCACTGTGGTAAAAGTGTGTTGAGGTCATTACATGGTATTGTGCAAAGGAAGATGACAGATAATCTCCTCCATAATCATAATGTGTGAAAATAAATATAAACGTTTTGGTGGTTTTACTGCCTCTAGTGTTCATTTTATCTGGAAATGGCAGTAAATTGTATGCATTGGCATGTTTTTGGAGATTTGCAAAACCCTATTACCCAGAACTCACTTGTAGCAGCATAGTGACAAAACAAAAAACCTTCCAACAACACCTTAGCTTCAACGTGGTAAGTTTTGCAAAAGCGACCACCCTTCATATTTTTTTTTTTGTAAATATCTATATATGTATATTATTATCTCTAAGTAAAACTATTCAATTCAGCAGGTTTTGGCTTCACAAAATGTAGCTACATTGCAACAGAGTGCACAGACTGCAGTTCAATATGTGTTAGTCTTATCAGCGTCCTCCCAGGCCCTGTTTACTTGGGTGTTAATAAATCTGTTGTTCCTGTGATAAACACATACTGAGGTGCGTTTGAAAGTCTACACCTTGACTCAATCGTGTTAAAACTTATTACATAACCAATTAGCATAATGAATAATGAGTGGATATGAATTAAATCACTTTACTTCTGTTTTTTTCTCCATAGTAGCAACATTCACCACAAAGATGAGGAGCTTTCTTTGGTTGTGGTGGTTTGAGGCTCAATGGTTCAATAGCCTGGAAGGAACATTCCAGAAGGATGACGAATCCTACCTGCCACTTCTTACAGGAGTGCAGATGAATATTTAGAAAGCTAAGCTGCTTGGAAAATCCAGGACAAGGATGATCCTATACTTCCAGGAGCAAACCACCATAACCAATTCCACTAAATCCATCTATGACTCCATGAGGTTCCATTTATTGCCTGTAAAAGATTAGTTCACCCAAAAATTCTAATGTGGTCATCATTTACTCACCTTCCATGTCTTTACAAACGTACACGACTTTATTTCTTCTGTGGAGCACAAGAGTACTGAAAATGCTTGCTGTTTTCCATATTTTTACACTGAAAGCTTCCAAGGTTCAAAAAGCCCCCAAAAGCACCATGAGTTTCAAAAAGGTATTCTTATGATTTGTGCACTATATTCCAGTCATATGGATCATTTTTAGCATACTTTTATGTGTTTGTATGTCCATTTTGAAAGCTCCAGGCCCCATTCGTTGTAACACCATGCAAAAGAACAACTCACAGTCTTTTTCTTTCATTTTGGGTTAACAGTCTGATTTTGCTAATAGCTGGTAGAACCTCAAGTGTTGTTGTAAATCGTTGACTATATTCATGAGGGACTGTGTGAGTAATTACGTGCAAAGACAAAACTAATTAGCTCTCACCTGATGCTGACTATAGTGTCTGCTGTGTTGCTGAAAGTTCAAACAAGTCCAAGTCCAAAAACAAATATACGCCACAGTCTTCAAATAGCTGTTGGAGGAGACTGAGATAAGACATCTGAAATGTATTCAGAATTCCCCCAGAGCACAAATTAATTTTTTTTTTTTTTTTTTTTGGACACCTAATCTTTCTGCACAATAAAAACAAACAAAACCCATTTTTACGTGCTAACTATTGGAGCCTAACGCATCTCTGAAATGGTGTTATTCATATCTGAAATAGTACATTTTACAAACAAATGTGGAACAAGCCAGGGCACTGCAAAAAAAAAGTTTTTTTCTGCGATCGGTTGGGTGTGAAACTCACTAAGCTACATCCAAACAAAGCCAAATTGAGCCCATTTGGCATTGATGTAATTATCACAAAAACAAGAATTATACACATATCCAAATCAAGAAGAAGTATTAAATACCTGATACTTAATAACAAAATTGGGAGTGGTCCTGTCACTGGTTTCCCAATTCTATATCATTTTCTTTCCTAAAATGTTGGCATTATAAATAAATTGTCACTTTCCTTGTTGAGGCAAGACATATTCTCTGAAATCAAGTCTTAACTTTTAAAATGTTCTTCTTCTTTTTTGTCTTCTTCTGACCACGAGACTCACTCCTAGTATAAAAATGCAATGTATCATAAGCAGAATATAAGTCTACTCAATTAAATTATCATTGCATTTTCCATAACTTATTTTATTAATTCTATTCTATTCTATTCTATTCTATTCTCCCTTCAGATTCCTTAAATGTGTTCCTTTGAACTGATCAAATCTCATTTGACTGATATTATTAAAGTTTTATATCTGTGTTGTCACAGAGTATTGGTGCACATTTCTATAATTTGCCATTATAAATGCACATTCATTTTCCTTTCTTGGGCATTTTGCCAATGTCCTTTTGTGTTTCACAGAAGAAACACAATTATACAAGGTTAGAACAACATAAAAGCTAGTCAATGATGACAACATTGACATTTTTGGGTAATTTTACCCATTTAAATGCGAATCAGTCATATGCATAGCTTAAATAGACAACATGCTCTGTCTTTATTTCAGCTCTGGGCTTTAGGAAATCATGAGGGATTAAAAAGGTTGGTTAACCGGTCTTGAGCTGAGAGAGGCATGAGTCTGCCTGAGCTTTAGCTTTTGCCTTTATTTGCTCCTCAGCCTAATCTCACTAAATGAATTGTGGGCCGTCTCTCCATCAGAGTAGCTGAGATATACTGATGCAGTAAACACTCTCTTTAACGTGATCATGCCATTTTTGGTTCTTTGTGATTTGTTTTTGTTTGGCCTTCATCTTTTGCAAGGGTCTCTCTCAGATTATTAATAATATC
Organism: Sinocyclocheilus grahami; assembly: GCF_001515645.1. Classification (NCBI taxonomy): domain Eukaryota; kingdom Metazoa; phylum Chordata; class Actinopteri; order Cypriniformes; family Cyprinidae; genus Sinocyclocheilus; species Sinocyclocheilus grahami. Next base: position 54,232 of record NW_015507415.1, on the reverse strand, counting down.
TGACCGCCCCCTGGTGGATGAAACTGACATTATTTTACTGTAAAACTTAATAATATAGCTGCGTTTACATTCAATATTTAAGGGATGTAAACCCACACACTATAGACATGTGTAAGCAAAATTACAGAACATTTTCCTTCAGGCTTATCTGAACCCAAACAGAGATAAGCACTCCCAGAGAGATGTGACCTGATGCACCTGCAAAAGCATTTCACAAAAGATTAGAATTTCATTTCCAATCTGTTTTGTGCTGGCTGAGGCTCAAAACAATTAGAGATCACTGCAGTGCAGGTCACAAGGTCACAGGTTTGTTGGGCCCACTTTATAATGGATGTCTTTGTATCAACACTAACATTTATCGCACCATTGTACTTGCAAATATGCATCCTAATTTACACCCTAGTTTTAATAATAATACTTTTTAGACTATTTGCATTTTTATTTGCTGTATTTTATTCATATAAACAATGAGAGCGGAGCGAGAAGCAGCTGTGAGTAATGCGGGTGATTTATTTGGAGTCTCACAGTCAGCCTAGCCCTACTTTTAATGCAAACTACAACCTTAGCAGCAAATCTTATGAGTTATACACAATACTGCAGAATGTAATTGGCCATAATGTAAGCAATATGGCTTCATGGGTGGCTAAAGTGTAATATATATCACACATTTTTCATCAATGAAATTTGTGGGTTGTGTAACTTTTTTTCTGCCTTGCATACAGAGAGTGAAACAAGGTGCTTAACCTTTATAAAATATTGAAAGTCAACCTCAGAAGGTCAAACTAAATATTATATGAGCTATATTATTTCCCATTTATTTCATGTGAGGTTTGCCATTTATTTAACTATGTAACCAAAATGTAGCAAAGAAAGAAAGAAAGTTGTCACTTTCATTATCTGGGGTTGTCACTCAAAATGGCAGCTTTCTCTCCCCAGATCCTCTCTCTGAGGATGAGAGGAGTCAAGGGTGCTGGAGAAGAAGGCAGCGATTGAAAACTAATAGTAGTGTTTTATAGGAAGAAGGGAGAGAGTGTCAGAGCGATATGAACCCGTCTCCTCGTCATACAAATGCATGAACCGTCTCATAGACAGATGCAGCTTTACTCAGACCCCCAGTTAAGGCTCTGGGCTCTGAAGCGCACATCTGGAAGTGTTCACTGTTTTTAACTGAATGAAATTTGTTGAATTTGGATGCTGATGGATTCGGATTCCTTTGATGATGCTGTGAAATTTGTGAAGAGAGTGGCCACCTCCTGAACTGTGCGGTGACGGCAGTCAGCAATCTGTCATAATAATCAGGACGAGACGTGTGACAAGAATACATAACTCATCTATTCTGAGAATAGCTCTGTTTATGGAAAGATTAAAGCTCTCTAAAAGTTAGAGCTGTTTTTTGTTGATTCAGCTTTGACTTTCATACAAAGACAAATTTAGAGCCACGTAGTTTTCTGATTTTCTGATTTTTAGGTCATATATAAGAGAATATATAACCCCCTCCCCCTTAAAAAAGTAATCTTTAAATGGAAAGTTAATTAGTATTATTATTAGTAGTATTATTAGTAGTAGTAGTAGTATATTTATCAATTTGACCCGTGGCTGTTTTTCAAATGTACATAACAGATTTTCAATTAAACATTCAAGTCTCCCAGTCATTGACTTTAACTAAAATCATGTGATTCACAATCCCCTGTTGTTAAAAATTGTTTAGATAAAACCAGATCAAAAAATGGGGCATTTATACTTATAAGCGCCAGCGGGTCAGATTTACCCGCTATATAATGCATGTATTTTCACGCTGTCATTTTCTTGCCGCTTATGTTTCAACATTGTACATTGCAACACCTTTCACTCACTGAATTAGCGGTTATCAGTTTCATAAATAAAGACAAAATGAATAATAGAAGGCGATTTATGGATGCTGAAGAGGCATAAGAAGCACTGAATACAATGAGCGATGGAGAGTCTGATGGTGGGGAGATAAGTAAAGCGTCCTGGGTCGGCTCAGCATCTAACGGCTCATCTGATCGCGATCAAGATATCATATTTATGTTTTAGCCTAATGCTACTCATAATTGTTTAAAATTTGGATTCATTATTTAATTTTTGTTTTGCCATTTCTATCCTTTATTGTTCGCTTCTGTGGTGCTATTTAGTCTGCCCGTTTCCTGAATAAAAAAATAATCCAAATCCAATCTTTGATCGAATGAATAAAACTAAAAAATATATTGGTTTTGTTTTCTCATTCAAATTATAAATGATATAGCTAAACAAATTCATAATTAATTTGGTGAAGGCGTGTGCTTGAATTTGTCATCGCATCATGCGGTGTGGTGAATTATTATTGCTCATTATTGTCTATAGGCTATTTTAGTATTTTAAATAACATAGGTTAATGTATTATCTAATATGATTATATCATCATATCTTAATATATTGATTAATGACATTGTAGTATGTGTATAATATTACACCACCCAAATATGTATTTACTTCCTTCTAATTCTCGTTGTCAGTGCAGGCTTGTTTAGCTTATATTGACCTTTAATAAAAGTGATCAGTGGCCTGCATAAAATAAAAGCCTTGGACATAAAACAACAGGACTAAAATATAGTTGATGACTAGACATAATCATTTCACGACTCTTAGACACTTCTTTGTAAAGACAGTGGCATAATACAGTGAAATAATATGTTATTTAGTCATATAAAAACAGCTGTCATGTGTGTAGGTAAAATTTACCCGCTGGCAGTTTTAGTGTTAATTACATTTGTTTATTAACTTTTATACATTATTTTATTATTTTAAGCATAATACTTTTTGCGGTCATTAGATATAGATATATTAAAGAACATATGTAATATGTTATTAAATATAACGTATTATAAAATAATATTGTTTAAGTTATTAAACTTAATATATTATTACATTTTATTGTATATGTATAACATATTTTAAAATGTAATTTATTACTGTGATGCAAAGCTAATTTTCACCTGATAACTGCAGTCTCTTTAGTGTCACTTGATCCTTCAGAAATCATTCTAATATATTGATCTGATCCTCAAGAAACATTTCTTATTATTATCAATGTTGTGCTGCTTAATTTTTTTGTGTAATATGTATTAATTCATTCATTCATTGATTCATTCATTTTTGAGGATTATTTGATTTAATAGAATGGTCAAATGAACAACATTTATTTAAATATAAATATTTTGTAATACTGTAAATTTATGTACTGTCACCTTTTGTCTTTGCTTAATAAAAGTTGTAATTATTTTTATTTTATATTAAAAAAAAAAATATATATATATATATATATAAATGAAACACTAGTGAAATATTTGATTTAATTTTTAATCAATTAAATGTATCTTTCTTTAATAATGTTTAGCCTGCATATTATTTTACTAGATACAAAGACGAAAATGCTGATAACAAAAAAAGGTTTTCTTTGCAGCATGTTATAAATGCATACACAACTACAGCTGTTGCTGAGACCCTCTTTCTGTCAATTTGCACTCTTGAATTGGGCCACAACGCATTGAATTATTTATTGTGTATCAAGGACACAAAAAAGCATCAATTTAACCCAGTATCAGAGGAAAGAAAATCACTTTTTTTTTTTGGGCTTGACTCGAGGCAAAGTCGAGTTTTGCAAGCTAATCCCTTTTGGGGACTCGCTGGCTCTTTAGTGCACTGTAAATACAACAGATATGAGAGACACTTGGGAGAGGACTCGTGGTCCCTGCAGGATTTCACTGAAAGTGGGTTTCTCTGCTACACTGGTCACCTATAACTGTACTGTTAATCCATTCCCTGATGCATCCTCTATTCAAGGGCATCGTCGCTCTGTCTTTTAAAGAAACAGATCACTCAAAAATCAACATTTTGACTTTTTTTGTTTACTAAGATTAAGATATACAAAGGAGCAAGTCTTGGAGCAGGTGAAGCATATCCAAATATGCACAGATTGGGCATTAGATTTAATAATGAAATAATAAATTAAAGATAAAGTGAGCAGAGAGCTAGTTCTGATGGATGTTGTTGTTCCAGGTATTGAAAAGATGGTACTAGATTTGAGGAGATGATGTTCAGAGCGTATGAAATATTAGATGGAGGTCAGTGCTGTTTCTGTAAATGATAGATATGACCTGGAGGAAGAAACTGAGTTAGTGGCGTTTCGTCCTGCTTTTTAGCACTCTCAGTCCTGGTGTCCGCTGAGAGGATAAATGCTGGAACACAGAGTGTCCCTGGTGCAAGCAATCTGACATGATTTTCACAGTCTTATTCCTCATTCTGCAAGAGTAAGAGTCTGTGAGGGATAGGAACTGGCGGGTGATTTTTTTATTTTATTTATTTATATATATATATATATATAATTTTTTTTTATTACTGAGCACTATAATATCCATTTTGACAGTCATGGGGAATGAGATTCAAAAAAAAAACTGGACTGGTAAAAGATTTATTATTATTATTGTAAAATGTAAAAAAAAAAAAATAATAATAATAATAATAAAGCAACTTGATGGAGTAAGACTTTTTTAGTTTTCTCAACAATAGTTAGTAAAGTAACTTTGTTTCCCTTTCAGTCAGTCACTCTCAACGTCACGTCGGTGACCCACGAATTGGGATCTCGCTTAGAGAGACCAATCCACTTTGAGTGTAAACTAAACGAGCCAATGCACAATGGCATGCGATAAT
>NW_015507415.1:46903-49427 GCF_001515645.1 Sinocyclocheilus grahami | reverse complement strand
AAAAGAAAAGAAAAGAAAAGAAAAGAAAAGAAAAGAAAAGAAAAGAAAAGAAAAGAAAAGAAAAGAAAAGAAAAGAAAAGAAAAGAAAAGAAAAGAAAAGAAAAGAAAAGAAAAGAAAAGAAAAGAAAAGAAAAGAAAAGAAAAGAAAAGAAAAGAAAAGAAAAGAAAAGAAAAGAAAAGAAAAGAAAAGAAAAGAAAAGAAAAGAAAAGAAAAGAAAAGAAAAGAAAAGAAAAGAAAAGAAAAGAAAAGAAAAGAAAAGAAAAGAAAAGAAAAGAAAAGAAAAGAAAAGAAAAGAAAAGAAAAGAAAAGAAAAGAAAAGAAAAGAAAAGAAAAGAAAAGAAAAGAAAAGAAAAGAAAAGAAAAGAAAAGAAAAGAAAAGGAGGTCCACAAAAATATTGGAAAAAAAACCAGCATATCTGAATTATTTCTGAAGTATAATCACTGAAGACTGCTAAAAAAAGAAAAATAAATTGCATTATAAAATGTATCATTTATGTATTATAAAAAAATAAATAGTTGAGAAAATGTAAAAAAAAAAAAATAATAATAATAATAAAGCAACTTGATGGAGTAAGACTTTTTTAGTTTTCTCAACAATAGTTAGTAAAGTAACTTTGTTTCCCTTTCAGTCAGTCACTCTCAACGTCACGTCGGTGACCCACGAATTGGGATCTCGCTTAGAGAGACCAATCCACTTTGAGTGTAAACTAAACGAGCCAATGCACAATGGCATGCGATAATTGCATCCAGCTGCCGCTGATCACAGCGTGAGCATAAAAAGGAAGCCGGTGCAACGCATACCTGCTTTTCATTTCGGAGCCAAGCGACAACATCGTTCTGCTCCTACGAAACTGCTTCATGTGTGACGAGTCTAGCGCGCTCTAGGGAGCTTCTTGTGTTGGCGGATGGCGCTTCAGCGGTGGTCGTTCCTGTGTCGAGTGGGTTGCGCATTTCAGGCTGCACTACCCCCTGTTGTGCGTGTGATGGTCAGGATCGTTGCCTCACATGCCTGGGTATTAAACATGCTGAGGTGGCGTTTGCGGATGAGTCATGTTCCCATTGTGGGAAGATGACAATCTCGGAGCTGTGTGCCAGGCTCCGTTTCCTCCAGGGGGGTGGAGCACCGTTGCCTCTGCTGCGATCTAGTGTTCGTCCTGGTGGCTGCCAGGTGAGGGCTACTTCGGCAGTAGCATGGGCGGTCTGAGGGTTACAGTGGTGGACAACACCTCAGGGAACCAACCCTCAGGGGACCATCGCTCCTCTAGCACTTCGCAACCAGATGAGCCACCAAAGGACCACGCTGGGCATACCAGTGGTATCTTTTGGTGCTCCTCCCGACCTCCTCGATCACTGCATCGGAGGGAGAGCTTTCTGGAGAGGAGGATTCGGGATGGTGGCAATGCCGGAATCGGATCCAGAGATGTCAGCTATGCTTTCCCGGGCCGCTGAGAGGGTAGGGCTTGAGTGGAAACCTCCACCACGTCCCGAGCCCTCGAGGTTGGACGATTGGTTTCTCGGGGTGGCTTGCGCTGGTTCTCAGTGCCCCGCCCCGGTGCCTTTCTTCCTCGTAGGTGCATGGGGCTCACCAGGTCAAGGACGGCAGCTTTTACTGCCTGAAACTGACCTGCTGTTTCCTCCTCCCTCACCACCCTTGACAGGGGTGCAGCTAGGGGGTATATGGTGATACCCCCGCTGGAGTGGTAGGTAGTGATAAAGTTGTGTCCTAAAACCGTCGCTCCCCTCCCTGGCCTGTAGGCATTCGTCTGGTCTGACCGGCGGTGCTTAATTGGCTTGTGTAGAAGCTGCCTCCGCCTTACACATTATGGCGTTACTGCAGGTTCATCAGGCCAAGGCACTGAAGGACCTGCACGAGGGTGGTCATGATCCGGAAGTTTTGGAAGAGCTCCAAACCGCCACTGACCTCGCGCTCCGAGCGACGAAGGTCACAGCAATTTCTCTGGGTCATGCGATGTCTACATTTGTGGTCCAGGAGCGCCATCTCTGTCTGTGTCTGGTCGACAAGAGGGACTTTGACAAAGTACGGTTCCTCAATGACCCTATGTCCCAGACCAGCCTCTTCGGCGCCGTAGTCGAGAGCATTGCCCAGCAGTTCTCAGCTGCAAAGAAGCAGACTGAGGCGATTTGTCACATCCTGCCCCTGCGGGCAGCTGCTGCCTCCACCCATCTTCTACGATTCGTGCCTAGAGTTTGGGCCGGCTGACTCCCAGGTAATACTGAGGCCCAGGCCCGGCTATGTGCCCAAGGTTCCTACTACCCCCTTTAGGGATCAGGTAGTGAACCTGCAAGCGCTGTACCCAGAAGAGGCAGACCCAGCCATAGCTTTGCTTTGTCCTATCCGAGCCTTGAGATGGTACGTAGACCAGACACAAAGCTTTAGGACCTCAGACCAGCTCTTTGTCTGTTACGGAGGCCAGCAGAAGGGGAAGGCCATCTCTAAGCAGAGGATGGCCCACTGGATTGTGGATGCCATCACCCTGGCTTATCAGGCACAGGGTGTGCCCT
>NW_015507415.1:22227-46643 GCF_001515645.1 Sinocyclocheilus grahami | reverse complement strand
CTGGTCTTCTTGTTGCGAGCCCCGGCCTACCCCAAAAAGGGGTGCAGGCAGCTCGCACAGGACCCTGGAAGGGGCAGCATCCATGACGCATTGACGGTAGGGATCCCAATTTGTCGGTCACCGACGACTGAAAGGGAACATCTTGGTTACGTACGTAACCCTCGTTCCCTGAAGGAGGGAATGGAGACGTCACGTCCCATCACCACGGCTGCTGTACCACTGCTGAACGGCCGGTCACCGGCTCGGCTCCTCAGCAAAAACCTGGTATGCATTGCACCGGCTGCCTTTTTATGCTCACGCTGTGATCAGCGGCAGCTGGATGCAATTACCGCATGCCAATGTGCATTGGTTCATTTAGTTTACAGTCAAAGTGGATTGGTCTCTCTAAGCATGATCCCAATTTGTCGGTCACCAACGTGACGTCTCCGTTCCCTCCTTCAGGGAATGAGGGTTACATACGTAACCGAGATGTTAGCCAATGTAAAATTGTTTGTTCATGCAATGCTGATTGTCTTATGTTGCTAATAGAAAAATACTGAAAATTAACTGAAACAACAATTACTGTCGTTGAGGTAATTTATTTTTCTCTGTTTCCTGGAAGAACTTTTTTTTTTAATGTCATCCCATTGTCAAGGTTATGTTTATTTATGAATGACAAACATTAATGGATAACTTAGTCTAATATGTAGACAACATTGTCTTTGTTTATAAAATAACTTACCAGACTAAGACATCCGGGAAATGGATAAGAGTGGCTGAACACTCTAGGCTTCAAAACTAGACACAGAGACTTTAAGAATGGTGACAACCAACAAATGCTAAGATAAAAAGTTTAGCTCTTTTCATCACAGTACAACAAATAACTAACAATAATGATAAAACAACAACAAAATAGTTTAAATTAAGTCAGCAAACAATAATCATATAACAATAACTGCATCATTTATTGATGTCGCAATGCATGCTGGGAACTCACAAAGCCTTAACATTTTACCAAAATGAAATTATTTTTTCAGACAAATGTGTTTGACAAGTTGGGACAATATTTGCATAATTTTGAATGACAACGTTTTTTATGAAGTTTCAAGAAAATATATATTTTTTTGTATTTTAGACTCAAAAGGTTTTGTAAACTGGAAAACGTGCAGTTGATTTTTTATTTTTTTGTAGTGTATAACCTATTTTTCTATTTTGATATATTTTATAATAGGCTATATATTAAAATTCAATTCAATTATTTATAATTTATGATTTATCAAATAAATGAAGTCTGGGAGAGAATAAAATGGGGAAGAAAAAAAATAACTAACAATAATGATAAAACAACAACAAAATAGTTTAAATTAAGTCAGCAAACAATAATCATATAACAATAACTGCATCATTTATTGATGTCGCAATGCATGCTGGGAACTCACAAAGCCTTAACATTTTACCAAAATGAAATTATTTTTTCAGACAAATGTGTTTGACAAGTTGGGACAATATTTGCATAATTTTGAATGACAACGTTTTTTATGAAGTTTCAAGAAAATTTATATTTTTTTGTATTTTAGACTCAAAAGGTTTTGTAAACTGGAAAACGTGCAGTTGATTTTTAATTTTTTTGTAGTGTATAACCTATTTTTCTATTTTGATATATTTTATAATAGGCTATATATTAAAATTCAATTCAATTATTTATAATTTATGATTTATCATATAAATGAAGTCTGGGAGAGAATAAAATGGGGAAGAAAAAAAAAGTGTTGCACATGTTTGAGAGCGATGAAATCTCAAGACATTGCAACCATAAAATTACTAACAGAAATTCCTTTAAAATTTGACTCCCCAGAATGACATTGAATAATTCACACACTGGTTGCATATATATACTATAGTGAAGATTTTGTTCTGTATATATTAAAAAAAGGTAATTGTGACTTATCTCACAATTCAGACTGTTTCTCTCTCAATTGCAAGATATAGTAAAAATAGTAAAAATAGTAAAAATGTACATATCACAATTTTTTCTCAGAAACATGTCTTACAAAGGTTAAATCAATATATTGTTTTCTGTGAATGAGTGAACAGGATGATTTTCACATCATTGTGTAGCAAAAACTCTGATCTAGCATATTCAGTTCTCAAAAGTTCTGTGAACAGATGTTCTGTATGTGTTTCATAACCTTATTTCAGTGACTTTTTTTTTACTAACCACACATAAACCTTATTTTCTCAGAAATACACATTTGTACATACATGCTGATTACATATTGTTGTAGCCCAGTTTGTGCTGATTACAGTGTATACGTTTCTAAGAAAAAAGCACAAATGTCAGGGGATGTCAAAACTTCTCCAGTGCCCCCAAACCCCCTCAGACCCAAGAGGGTTAATCACAGAAGCCATGAACAAAAAGAAAAACAAAACACCAACATTTTATACAGGTAATGGAGATAAATGTTTTGTTTTAAGGAGTGCATTATTGGCAGCAGGAATTAGTATTACTTTAATTGTTTTATTATTATCATGATTATTATTAGTAGTAGTAGTAGTAGTATTTACATGTTGTGTGCTAGTCAATTTTGGCACTCTGTTGGGATGCACAAACCAAATGAGAACCAATCATTCACAAGGTGATTTGCATCATATTTCCATATGGAAATGCATCATTTCAGTTATTTAACTTATAACGTTAGTCACAATTTAATGCATCAAAACATAGTGTAGTGTCCATTTCACACCTTTTCTGACTCTAATAATTGATTAAACAGTATAGTGGAAGAGAAAAAAGCCTTCCACATAACCACCATTGTTGCATGTAAATAATAATAGTATCCATCCTTTATATTATTTAGCCATGACTGGCTTCTAAACTCTAAATAGGTGTTGTTGGTGTGTAAATGAGCTTGGTTATGTGCTTATGCATTTGGGGAAAATGTTTACCTCCTGGAAGTCAAAGTATGGTTGCATCGTACATCAAACTCATTCATTTCAAAGAATGAAAAATGTTGATTTTTCATGGTCCAACTAGAGTTTTCCCTCCAAGTGTTAAAGAAAAATGATTGAGACTTGCATTTGAGTCTTGGCAGCTCTGATGACCTTGCGGTATTTGGCTTGGTGCTGTTGTGAGTGTGGCATTGTGTTAGAGCCCTCGCTGCCACTTCCTGCCCACCACTGAGAGCCTTCTGTCCGTCCCCAGCTGGCCCCAGCAGCATTCACAATCCCCACAGTGTCTGGCACCACCACAGGTACTCCCCCGACCCACTCCTGCCCTAACGGCCCCATAACGAAGGCCTTTATGGCCCTGCCAGCCTTGCCCCTCCTTAGCATTCAAAGGCAGACCCATCAGGACTGAATCCCAATCGCCAGCTCATACTTTTCAGTCATCTATTCAAGGAGCAAGACTGAAAAGACAGAAAGCTGAAATCTGTATTTACATTAATGCATTTACATTAATGCATGTCTACATATCTATCTTAAAATTACTGTAGACAAATTACTGCTGTAGTGCTGTAGAGATTAAAGTTGAGGAAATTGTGTTTTGAAGTGTAGTGGTGAGTATTTAATGCTTAGTGTATACTACTTTTAAAAAGTGAGGAGTTTTTTTGTTTTTTTTGTGTGAAAGAAATGAATATTTTTATTCAGCAAAAGCATATTCAATTCATAAAAAGTAAATAAAAAAATAAATAAATACATTAAGCAGCACAATATTTTCCAACATTGATAATAAAAAGAAATGTTTCTTAAGCAGCAAATCAGCATATTATAATGATTTTTAAAGGATCATGTGACACTGAAGACTTGAGTAATGATGCTGAAAATTCAGCTTGACCGTCACAGGAATAAATTACATTTTAGTATATATTCAACTGGAAGGCAGCTACTTTAAATTCTAATAATATTTCACACTATTGCTGTTTTACTGTATTTTTGGTCAAATGAATGCACCCTTGGTGAGCTTGAGAGACTTATTTCAAAAAGTATATCATGCAATATAACAAATATAATATAATAATATATAGGAATAATTATATTATATTATATTATATTATATTATATTATATTATATTACAAATATGACACTGCTTTCAATTTCAAGTCAAATACTCTACAAAAATAAAACAGAAATATCTTGAAATGTATACAGATAATAGTAACAATAGTTATGGCATTTCTGTCAGAACTGTGGTAAATATTCATAAGGCCTTGTCTCTTGGTCCCTTTCAATATAATATCCAGTGGGATCACAGATATTGCTTGACATTAGTAGAGTAATGGTCAATAATTCCAGATGAAAAGCAGAAATGTTTGATTTTTCTCTAGCGGTGTCCCAGTGATGACGTACACTGCGGCCTGTGACTCATGTAGGATTGAGAATTATGTCTCATTACACACAGTTGAGGGGTTTGCAGACTAAATATACTCCCCTAGAGCAGGTGCAGATCTGCGACTGGAGTCATTCTGGAACACAGCACACACACACACACTCACACACACACACACACACACACACAGTGTAATGCAGGAGCATGTGTACTACTTTATCGCCATCTAGTGGATTTCAGCAACCACACACACCTGAACACTGTAGAAACTAAATTAAATGCATTTGTTTTTCTTCGTTGCATAATATTATGCAAATAGTGGCAAATGCTGTCACATACAGTAAGCTATAAATTAATATATTATCGAATAAAAAGACTTTGTTTTTGAATGTCAAATGCTTCTTTAGCTGAACCCAAGTTATTTATTCAGTATTAATAATTAAGAAATGTTGCATTTTAGTAGTTTTGCAACATGCAATTGAACATTTTTGAGAAAAGCTTCTGGTAATAAGTAATACTGGCAAATGATATAAGTGAAAAAGTGTTACATTGTATCCAGTATGTTGCAGTGTTTTCATTGCATCACTGTTCTGCAAAATGCATACCCAAAGACAGCAGTAAAACTCCTAGTCAACAGTTGCTGTGGAGACATATCTGCAGGCACTGAAAAGCACTCATTTGACACAAGGGTGCAGTGTTGCTTCACAAACCGAACTCGTGCCCACTGCAGCAACCCGCTTCTGAATCACTCCTTCACCTCCCAGACATTCACAAATAATTTGTCCGTTTAGCTGCATAGCACCCTGCATTCCTATCATGCATTCAAATCATCTTGCAGTTATCCTTTTCACAGAACGGAATAATGTGGAACTGAAAGCCAAAGCCGTTTGAGGCGGGGAGTATCATTGCATCACTGTTCTGCAAAATGCATACCCAAAGACAGCAGTAAAACTCCTAGTCAACAGTTGCTGTGGAGACATATCTGCAGGCACTGAAAAGCACTCATTTGACACAAGGGTGCAGTGTTGCTTCACAAACCGAACTCGTGCCCACTGCAGCAACCTGCTTCTGAATCACTCCTTCACCTCCCAGACATTCCCAAATCATTTGACCATTTAGCTGCATAGCACCCTGCATTCCTATCATGCATTCAAATCATCTTGCAGTTATCCTTTTCACAGAACGGAATAATGTGGAACTGAAAGCCAAAGCCGTTTGAGGCGGGGAGTTGCGCTTGTATTTACTGCTCAAGGCACCGTCCCATTATAGCTTACTCATAATGTTAAAGCTGCTTGCTCAGTTGGCAGCTACTGATGCTGGATATTTGTGTCTGTAGTAATTATTTTGTTCTAACAGAGCTGCAGGCTGAAGTTAAGCAGGTTAAATGACTCCCATCTCTTTCATACAGTATCTGATGTTTGTTCTGTTTTCATTCGTCTCCCCATTTTTTTTACACTAAAGCCCATGTGCTTCAATTGTAGCTCATTTGAAGAAAGCTTTGGAAGCAAACCTTCAAGGTTCTTGTTCTATAATCAGAGCTTGAAATTCGAGTTATATAGGACTATTCATACTCAATAAAAAAATTAAATAAAAACAAAACCTGCATAGCTTTAGAGACGAGGAAATGATCAGTTTCTTCTAGATCTCTTCCACTTGAGTTGTTTCCATGGCCACCGCTGCTTTTGCTTTTTTTCTGATGTGGAGATACAGGAAAGTTCATTTCACCTTGGGTTCATTGTGAAAACTCTTCTCCAGGGCCACAGAGACTGGTGTGTGGCATAGTTTTGGGGGGAAAAAAGAAAAAGAAAAAGAAAAAGAAAAAGAAAAAAGAAAGAATCTTGTAAACAGACAGTAGTTTTGACATATGATGACACAGAGCTGTTTAGCGAACTGCTGAAACCCACAGCAAGAGACTTGCATCTCACCATTAGATCAAAATAAATGTAACTGTAACTTCCTGAGGATGATTCTCATTAAACAAGCATACTGCAACATCGCAAATATGGATATTATGTGCAGTCAAAGCAAATAATTAACAAATATATTGACACAAAATACAGTTAGGTCTGCATTCTTATTAAAAAATAATAATAACAATTGAAATAAAATCTTAAAAGTGAGATGTTTCATCTTTCTTGGCTTCAGTGACTGTAATAGCTGCCTTCCCCAAATTAATCCATATTAGTATGCATATATATATATATATATATATATTAGTATGCATATATATATATATTAAGGCTGTCATCGTTAATGCGTTAACACATGCGATTAATTTTACAATCCTTAACGCATTATAATAATTTAACGCAAAATTACTGAAGCACAATTTCTATTCTAACCCTTTAACCCAATTTTGCTACTCTGCTTGCGATTAGATCATTATAAGCTGCAAAACTCCGGGAAAGTTTTCAGTCCAATGATCCAGTAAGCGAATGCTTTCAAACAATCCGTCCAAAACAGCGCTAATATAAAGGAAACCAGGCTGATTACATTAGAGATTGCAGAGAGAACAGAGACTCGCGTTGCGTTTTCAGTGAATTATTAATTCCAGTGTGTTTCGCTTTTAAACACAAGCTCTGTCATTTTCTGTGATTGTCTCTGAAGAGCGCGAGCCCTCACATGTCACACGCTTGTACAGTACAGACTGAACGGATTGTCAACACATACCACCGCTGTATGGCTAGATGAGACGCAAACTACGGTTTCTCGACTGGATAACCAGTCTCGCTAGTAAAGTTTTGATGGATGAAGACTGCAATCAAGGTAAAGACGAGATGATTCTGGTGGCGTACAGGAGTCGTACAGTAAGCATACGTGAGTCCGTTATAATAATGTGTGTATAAGTGCTCTTGATGCACTGATCGCACATTGTATTTATGCACAGGCACAGACATTTCCGTACATTCACGTTGTTTCCACACACATTCACGATAATGTTTTGATTTGGCATGTGTATGTTGCTGTGTTTAGTTATACTGAATGAATCCGTGTACTGTAGATATATGCAGTCAGCAGACAGTTGGTTTAGGTTTTTTTTTGGTATCTCCATGTGGTCCTGTTCGGTATCGCAACTTGGCTTCTCTAAAGTGTAAAATAGCTACACTGAACAAAATTATAAACGCAACATTTTTGTTTTTGCCCCCATTTTTCATGAGCTGAACTCAAAGATCTAAGACTTTTTTATGTACACAAAAGGCCTATTTCTCTCAAATATTGTTCACAAATCTGTCTAAATCTGTGTTAGTGAGCACTTCTCCTTTGTCGAGATAATCCATCCACCTCACAGGTGTGGCATATCAAGATGCTGATTAGACAGCATGATTATTGCACAGGTGTGCCTTAGGCTGTCCACAATAAAAGGCCATTCATTATAAAACTAAATTCCATCATAATTTTGTCTTGTGGAATGTATTTAAATATATGTTAAATATGATATGTTAATCCAAATCAGGCAGTATACAAATTCAGTTTTTATAATCCTTCATATTTTTTGATAAAACATTGTGCAGATTCTGTAAAGCTATGATGTATGACACCCACATTTTCTTCTTTTATAAAAAAAGACTGTAGATTAAAAAAAAGGTCTCACTTCAAAGCATTATGAAAATGGAAGCTATTAGCTGCCATGCTGACTCAACCTCAGGAAGAAAGCATGAAAGGCAACAAACAAACAAACAAACAAACACGTAACTTGTGCATTGTAAGTGTAATGTTATCAGTGGACTGCTTGAGTTATGGACAGCCCTGAGTGGAGTGTGGAGGATGGATATAGTTATATTTGTTATCAAACTGTACTCCATCACCATCAGATTGGCCTTACTGCGCCAGCTCTAGAGTCTGAGCCAGTCCATATTCTCTTGTGAGCTTCAGTAAAGAATAAGGCAATCATTTTTGCTCTAGTTCCTGCTCTTGTCTTTTCAATAAATGACACCTGCTTTATAAATACTTTCCTGCTCTCGCTGCAAAACTGCCAGCCCTTTAAACCAAAACTACTTGCTCAACTTTTAGTTGCTACATATTATATAGGCTTTTTAGAGATTTCGAGTTTACAAACAAACAATGGTGCCTATAGGAAAATATCCTATAGATTTTAATATCTGCATTGCAAATTTAGCCGTTGCTTAAATCTCCAGATTTTATTTATTTTTTCTGAGAAAATATCTCAGTAAGTAAGGTGTCTTGTCTGGTATTTCAAAAGACAACAATGTCTCAAATGATGCTCAAATTATGTTAAAACAACTCAAACTATGAACTTTTTCCATTTGACAATGACCATACTGAATTATCAGGGCTGTAATTCTATGTAATTAGAATTGTTATGTCTAACTTTATATTTGCAAGGCAAGGAAGCTTATTCTATGCTTATTATGATGCTTGTTATTATTATTATTATTATTTTAATTCATTAGCAAAAATTGACAATTCCTCTGAAAGCATATTTTCGCTCATATTATCACATTTACATTTACACATTTAGTCATTTAGCAGATGCTTTATCCGAAGCGACTTACAAATGAGGACAATAAAAACAGTCATAACTAACAAAAGACACACACACACACACACAAAGAAAAAAAAGTAGATAGAATAGAAAAAATAGAAAGCTAGTGTTTTTTTTTTTTATATAAAAAAAAGAAGATAAATATAGATAAAGTAGATTTAAAACAGAATAGAAAGTGCTAGAGTTAGAGGGTCAAATAAAGGTGGAACAGATGTATTTTTAGTCGTTTCTTGAAGATGGTTAAGGACTCAGCTGCTCGGATTGATTTATGCAGGTCATTCCACCAGGAGGGAACAGTTAATGAAAAAGTCAGTGAAATAGAAAAAATAGAAAGCTAGTGTTTTTTTTTTTTTTATAAAAAAAAGAAGATAAATATAGATAAAGCAGATTTAAAACAGAATAGAAAGTGCTAGAGTTAGAGGGTCAAATAAAGGTGGAGCAGATGTATTTTTAGTCGTTTCTTGAAGATGGTTAAGGACTCAGCTGCTCGGATTGATTTATGCAGGTCATTCCACCAGGAGGGAACAGTTAATGAAAAAGTCAGTGAAAGTGATATGTGGCTATGTATGCCACCAGAATAGTAATGCAAATGAAATTATTAAAATTAAATTAAAATGAAAGATGAAATTGAAGTGCAGACTTTAAGCTTTAATTCAAGGATCTAATTGAATTAAAATGATTTAATTCATGATTTTTGGATCATGAGCTGCTCCAAGCCTTCTCCGTACTTTTTTTTCTTCCCGTCATTCTGGTACAGGTTGATCTTAATTTTAGCTGCCCAAAGAATGCTTTTCCAGATGTGGTCTGGCTTTTTTTAAATGTTTTTTTTTATTTTTTATTTTTTTAAAGTCTAATCTGGCCTTGTTTGCACCTTGTGGTGAACCCTCTGTATTTGCTCTCATGAAGTCTTCTCTTGATTTTAAACTTTGACAGTGACACACCCACCTCCTGGAGAGGATTCTCCAATCATCTACCACTGTTGACCTCTGTGAACGTCCAGGCCTTTTTATGTGGTTTTCACTAGCTCACTAGTGCGTTCTTTTTTTTTTTTTCTCAGGAAGTAGCAAACTGTTGATTTGGCCACTCGTAATGTTCCTGCTATCTCTCTGGTGAATTTGGTTTGATTTTGAAACCTAACAATTGTCTGTTTCACTTGTATGGAGTGCTCCTTTGACCGCATTGTTGTGGGTTCAGAGCAACAGCTTCAAAATGCAAATGGCACACTTAGAATCAACTCAAGAACTTTTACCTGCTTAACTGATGTAGAAATAACAAAGGAATAGCCCACGTCTGTCCATGAAATGGCTTTTGAGTCAACTGTCCAATTACTTTTGGTCCCTTGAAAAAGGGGGGAGATACATATTAAAGTAAGGTGGATTCAAGTAATTCCTTAACCTTTCCTCCAATTTTGATGAGAGTACCCTCAAATTAAAGCTCAGAGTGTGCACTTTGTGGACGTAGCCTTAGTGTTGAACAAAACATAAAATTAAATAAAAATTAATTTAACTTGACTCTCAGATTACAAGTGCATATGTTTGGTTTGCACACATTTTAGAGTTTTTCAAGTAATTTCTGATATTAAAAAGGAATTTTTCTCTTTTAAAAGGAACATTTTGCAAAGCATTTACATTTATTATCACTTATCAGATATATCTTTTTTTATTTAAAGACTTTGCATGACATTCATTCTTACTGCATACTGATTTTAAAAGATTGCACTCATGAAGAGAATATATATATATATATATATATATAGATTAGATTCAACTTTATTGTCATTGCACATGTAAGGTTTAAATTATACCCAACCTCATGTATTCTCCTGAACTATGAAGAACAAGTTTTAAGCAAAAATCTTATCTAAGTACTATCAAATCTAGCATGTTTTTAACTCCAAAGAAAAAGAAAAAAAAAAACAGACTGCCGC
This sequence comes from Sinocyclocheilus grahami, assembly GCF_001515645.1. Classification (NCBI taxonomy): domain Eukaryota; kingdom Metazoa; phylum Chordata; class Actinopteri; order Cypriniformes; family Cyprinidae; genus Sinocyclocheilus; species Sinocyclocheilus grahami. The sequence goes on along the minus strand of NW_015507415.1, from coordinate 35,905 downwards.
CGTGCTTCAGTGGATATTTTAGTCTATATTTTAAGATATTTTTGAATATTGGTACATATTACACATCGGTCACTGATACCGCACATATCTTGCCAGCCACATATGATAAACGCCTACAGATGGATCTCGCTATACAAAGTGCTCTCGTTCAGCTAAGAAGGAGTTTTAATTAATAGCATCAACAGATCAGCTCTCAGACACTTCCACAATGTCAAGTAAAGAGAAGGTGTTGTCATGGTAACAGGCTATGCCAATAATGTATTCCTGAGGCTGAAGGAACAGGAGGAAAAATATATAAAGCGGCAATCAAGCACGTCAAGTCCAACTTATGCAGTGGCCGTCAGTTTGCGTTCACAGAGGACTCCTGTCTCCTTTTTTGCATGGCAAAAAAAAAAAACATAGCATCTCGACTTCTGGGCTAAATTAGACCGCTCACTATCGGTGTCGATTTGAGAGATGTCCCTCGAGGCGCTGTTCACCAAGCAACCTCTGAGCTAAAGCCACACCATTTATCATATTGGGTGTTTTTGCATTTATTTTAAGTCACTCCACAGATTCACTTGTCACTCGGTCCCTCAAGAGGAAACTTTGCGCTCATTTCCTCTCTCTTCGTCTTCTCCGGTTGCTCCTTTCTAAATCTTCAGGGCTGGAGGACAGCAGAATGATGGACAGGTTCTAGCACCGGTTCTCCTTCACTAAAGAGGCCACGTCTCAAAAACCAATTTGGCCGTTCAGGTGTTTGGAGGCTGTTGTCTGTTGCACCCTGTTCTAACCCTGAAGGGCAGCTCTGTGCCGAAATCTTGATACGGCTAATGCATTCTGTTGAAACAAATCAGATCCAGAACTGCATTCCCAGATGTGATCCTTCAGGTTTTAATTGATTAGGATTATTATGCCTGGACACTTCACTGAGATTAGTCAAAGTACAATTATATTAGAGTTATTCTGCTGCTTCATATATATTTTTTACCTGTTTTGTATATTTGTATAGTTGTATTTTTATATTTAATCTGTATCTATCTGTATTTATGTTCTACTGTTAGTGTTATCTGTATGCACCAAGGGTCTGAGAGTAACACAGTTTCAATTCTCTGTGTGTATGTGCTGTACATGTGGAAGAATTGACAATAAAGCAGACTTGACTTGACTTGATTCCAATGCACCGAATTACAATTTTCAAACCTTTATTAAGGTTTGCTAAGCACCAGTCATTAGTTGCAATGTATATTAAACAAATATGTCTTACTTTTTTCTTGGCCCACAGGCAGGCGCCAATGGAAACTGTAGGGCACAATTGGGCTGTAGGCACAACTTGAAATATGAAAAGCTGCTGAAAATGTACTCACCCTCAGGCCATCCAAGATGTAGATTAATTTGTTTCTTCATTATAACAGATTTGTAAAAATGTAGCATTACATCACTTGCTCACCAATGGATCATCTACAGTGAATGGGTGCCGTCAGAATGAGCGTCCACACATCTAATAAAAACATCACACTAATCCACAAGTAATCAAGTCTTATGAAGCGGAAAGCTGTGTCTGTTCAATCTCAATCAATCAATCTATCTATCTATCTATCTATCTATCTATCTATCTATCTATCTATCTATCTATCTACAGTATATAATATATTTATTTATTTATTTGTTATTATTATTATTATTATTAATATTAATATTAATATGAATGAATGTTTAATAATAATCATTATTAAACAGTGTTCTTACTAAAATACTGGCTAATATATCCATAATATTGCTCGTTCCAGTTATATAATGCAATGTTCCAATGAAGAAACTCATCTACATCTTGGTTGGCCTGTCGGTTAGTAAATTTACAGCAAAGTTTAATTTTGTAAATTTTAACTATTCCTTTAAGAAATGTGGATTTATCTGTTTAAAAAAATATATGCAATTGTAATAATCACAATATCAAGTGATATGATTTACATATAATATCAAGTTAATACTTTTTCAAATCAAAATAATTATTATTATTATTATTATTATTATTATTATTAATAATAATATTAATATTAATATTGATATTAATGAATGTTTAATAATAATCATTATTAAACAGTGTTCTTACTAAAATACTGGCTAATATATCCATAATATTGCTCGTTCCAGTTATATAATGCAATGTTCCAATGAAGAAACTCATCTACATCTTGGTTGGCCTGTCGGTTAGTAAATTTACAGCAAAGTTTAATTTTGTAAATTTTAACTATTCCTTTAAGAAATGTGGATTTATCTGTTTAAAAAAATATATGCAATTGTAATAATCACAATATCAAGTGATATGATTTACATATAATATCAAGTTAATACTTTTTCAAATCAAAATAACTTTGTAACTAAAATAAATTTTACTATAAATAACTAAACTTTTTTTTCTATTTTCTGTTTATTTTGATAAATAAAAGGGTTTGTTATTGTTCAGGGAATGCATGTTCATGTTTATATTCAAATACAATGCTCATTTTTATAATACAGAAACATAAATAAATAAATAAAGTTTCTTGAAAGAGATTGCATAAAAATGGCTTTATAGAAGTTAAGCCATATATAATGGTTTTGTCATACATATGGTGATTTTCTCTAAGGTGGCTACACAACTAAATTATATTAACTATCTGAATCTGAAAAGTAAGCTAGCCTTGTTTCATTATGTTAATTAATGTGCCTTTAGCCCCAACAGCATGGGTACTTTTTTTTACCCCCAATACCATAATTTTACATACTCTTCAGTTATTGAAAAAAAATTAATTTAATTAGCTTGAGCAAAAGTGAAAATCATTAACAAGAACTGTTTCTCAAAATAGATTCGGTAATTGTATTGCTTCTCTTTTGCTTTGTAAACCTTTAACATTTTAAAAACATTAAAAAATAGGTTGTTTTAGCACAGAATCAACTTTGCTGTGCTGTGCTGTGCTGTGGTGTGGTTTAGAAGACAATAAAACCAAATGCACCTTTTAGCCTGATGTGCCTCAGCCTTGTTGTACCCTATTAATTTTCTACGCTGATTTTGAAAATAAGCCAGCCAGATCAAATCAAAAGAATCAAATCAAGCAAAATATTTAATAAACAAACACACAAGAGTCATTTTGTAAATTGAATAGGTAGCGCACATTTGTGACATTCATAAAATAAAGACTTTGAGTTCTGAAACAATGCTTCGCATTCAAACAAGCAGCGTTTTGATTCATTTCCAGGATTAGAGCTTAACATACCCAAAGGCAGTCAGGACTGGATAATAGATTTGACCCTGAGTGACAGCACTCTCTTTCAGAGCACACACTGTCTTTCCCTTCGCTCTAAAAACAGGTCTGAGAACAGCTAATTTCCCCAAAGAACGCAAACAGATTGGCTGTGCTCCTTCAAGCCGTCCCTACTGCATGCCATGCCACCGTCATCGTCTTTGTTATGTTAATAGTGTAGTCCTTGCCTGAAATATCTATGTGTATGTGTGTGTATTTTGAGTTGTCGGTTAGGGCTTTGTTGTCGAAGACTATAAACACACTAATGAAAGTGTTTTCATGAGCAACTCTCTCATAATTCTGTACTCAAAGGGCAGTGGTGGGAGTGCAGCGCCTGCAAGCATAATGACTTATTTTCAAGGACTGTTCTCATGGGAAGTTTAGAGTCAGGTAAGATGGCAAAGCGAAGACACCTTTACACAATAATTGCAAATATTTTTCAATCAAGTCTCAGAGCTGTGGGGCCTACATCAAATAAACAAAACAGCGTAACTGTGTTTATTAACAGAGCCCCTGGCTGTTTTACATGCATGACGGTAATGGATGCACAATTATATCATTCAATTGCATCGATGCAAATGTCTTGAAAAGTTTTAAATGTGAATGCTTTGTTAGAAAAGTGTCTTTTGTTTGCTTTCCAGCACACTGCAAAAAAAATAAAATAAAAATGATAAAATTCGTAATTGCTGTTTTTGTCTTGTTTTCCAGTTAAAACTAATTGGAAGTAAACATTGAAGTGGATATTTTTTCACCTTTAAAGCACACATACATGGGGGGGTGGTTACACACGTATACCCTCCATGCAGTTAAATGTATTCTATATATTGATAAAGTATAGAATACGAAAACTACCAATCATTGAATGTGTACTCATCATGCAGTTCAAGAAATTGAAAACGTATCCGTCTCATCAACCAATTTATCAAATTAGATTGACTGTGCTTTGTGCATCTCAGAAGGGAAAACTGTTCGGCTTTGCATTTGATTGAATACTAAAGTTGAGTCTGAGGTGCGCTGAACTGGTATACGTTTGGCCCAGGAATATCTAACAAACAGTCCTTGAACTGAATGTGTGTGAGTGTGTGTCTTCCCGTGATGGACTGGCCATCCATCCCGAGTGTTTCCTTGCCTGTGGCCTGAGATGCTGGGAAAGGCTCCAGCATCCCCACGACAATACACAGGGCAAGTGGCTTGGAGAATGGATGGATGGAGTCCTTGAACACCACTCCATATAGTGCTTTACCTGAGATCACTGCTGTTCTGTTTACTTATAGCTAACTGCATAATTTTCTTCAGAGTGCAGTCCAGTAAGACAGCAATGTATAAGAAATTGCTGCATATTGTAAGTGTTCTAAAATAAATAACTAAAAATAACCATATTATTATTATTATCTAAATTGGAAGCAGTTACCTTCATCTAACTTCAGGTTCAGATGGAAAATGTATACTTCCTTGGACATACATTTATTGCAACAAGTACAGCAAATGACATCCTTCATCCTTCAGTAAGTACTAAACCTCTGGCACATATGTCCTACATGCATTGATGCATCAATATATCTGTCATTTAGTGTACATTTAATTAAGCACAGCAGGACTTTTTTTGTGTGTGTGTGTGTTTTACCAATCCAGAATTTTACAATAAGCCGGAAGACAATAATCTTCCCTGACAGTTGTTTTTTTTTTATTCTCTGCTACTGTCTAATAGAAAAAGACAAAATCCCTCCACCATCTATATTTTTATTCATTTATATTATATATTCTGTAACTGAGTAGGGAATTGAGAGCTCAAATCAAGTCTCATGTTTGAGCCCTCCATCATACGCAGCAAGCTTAATTTTACTTAAGTGGTCCAGAAATATACACCTTTAAAACTGTTACATCATTTAATGAAATCTAAAATTATTTCTTTTTTTGTTTTATCATTTTATTTCTTAAATTGTGTGGAATGTGCACTTGGGTGTAATTCAAATTATACATTATATAAAAAGTGCACTGTCAAATCAAATGTTACTTTGAAGAACATTTTAAATCATTGTGTTTTAATAATATTTTAGTTATGATAGAAGTACACTTATTTTGATGTGTTACATTAATGGTTGGCCTGTCGGTTAGTAAATTTACAGCAAAGTTTAATTTTGTAAATTTTAACTATTCCTTTAAGAAATGTGGATTTATCTGTTTAAAAAAATATATGCAATTGTAATAATCACAATATCAAGTGATATGATTTACATATAATATCAAGTTAATACTTTTTCAAATCAAAATAACTTTGTAACTAAAATAAATTTTACTATAAATAACTAAACTTTTTTTTCTATTTTCTGTTTATTTTGATAAATAAAAGGGTTTGTTATTGTTCAGGGAATGCATGTTCATGTTTATATTCAAATACAATGCTCATTTTTATAATACAGAAACATAAATAAATAAATAAAGTTTCTTGAAAGAGATTGCATAAAAATGGCTTTATAGAAGTTAAGCCATATATAATGGTTTTGTCATACATATGGTGATTTTCTCTAAGGTGGCTACACAACTAAATTATATTAACTATCTGAATCTGAAAAGTAAGCTAGCCTTGTTTCATTATGTTAATTAATGTGCCTTTAGCCCCAACAGCATGGGTACTTTTTTTTACCCCCAATACCATAATTTTACATACTCTTCAGTTATTGAAAAAAAATTAATTTAATTAGCTTGAGCAAAAGTGAAAATCATTAACAAGAACTGTTTCTCAAAATAGATTCGGTAATTGTATTGCTTCTCTTTTGCTTTGTAAACCTTTAACATTTTAAAAACATTAAAAAATAGGTTGTTTTAGCACAGAATCAACTTTGCTGTGCTGTGCTGTGCTGTGGTGTGGTTTAGAAGACAATAAAACCAAATGCACCTTTTAGCCTGATGTGCCTCAGCCTTGTTGTACCCTATTAATTTTCTACGCTGATTTTGAAAATAAGCCAGCCAGATCAAATCAAAAGAATCAAATCAAGCAAAATATTTAATAAACAAACACACAAGAGTCATTTTGTAAATTGAATAGGTAGCGCACATTTGTGACATTCATAAAATAAAGACTTTGAGTTCTGAAACAATGCTTCGCATTCAAACAAGCAGTGTTTTGATTCATTTCCAGGATTAGAGCTTAACATACCCAAAGGCAGTCAGGACTGGATAATAGATTTGACCCTGAGTGACAGCACTCTCTTTCAGAGCACACACTGTCTTTCCCTTCGCTCTAAAAACAGGTCTGAGAACAGCTAATTTCCCCAAAGAACGCAAACAGATTGGCTGTGCTCCTTCAAGCCGTCCCTACTGCATGCCATGCCACCGTCATCGTCTTTGTTATGTTAATAGTGTAGTCCTTGCCTGAAATATCTATGTGTATGTGTGTGTATTTTGAGTTGTCGGTTAGGGCTTTGTTGTCGAAGACTATAAACACACTAATGAAAGTGTTTTCATGAGCAACTCTCTCATAATTCTGTACTCAAAGGGCAGTGGTGGGAGTGCAGCGCCTGCAAGCATAATGACTTATTTTCAAGGACTGTTCTCATGGGAAGTTTAGAGTCAGGTAAGATGGCAAAGCGAAGACACCTTTACACAATAATTGCAAATATTTTTCAATCAAGTCTCAGAGCTGTGGGGCCTACATCAAATAAACAAAACAGCGTAACTGTGTTTATTAACAGAGCCCCTGGCTGTTTTACATGCATGACGGTAATGGATGCACAATTATATCATTCAATTGCATCGATGCAAATGTCTTGAAAAGTTTTAAATGTGAATGCTTTGTTAGAAAAGTGTCTTTTGTTTGCTTTCCAGCACACTGCAAAAAAAAAATAAAAATGATAAAAGAAATCGTAATTGCTGTTTTTGTCTTGTTTTCCAGTTAAAACTAATTGGAAGTAAACATTGAAGTGGATATTTTTTCACCTTTAAAGCACACATACATGGGGGGGTGGTTACACACGTATACCCTCCATGCAGTTAAATGTATTCTATATATTGATAAAGTATAGAATACGAAAACTACCAATCATTGAATGTGTACTCATCATGCAGTTCAAGAAATTGAAAACGTATCCGTCTCATCAACCAATTTATCAAATTAGATTGACTGTGCTTTGTGCATCTCAGAAGGGAAAACTGTTCGGCTTTGCATTTGATTGAATACTAAAGTTGAGTCTGAGGTGCTAACAAACAAATATCTAACAAACAGTCCTTGAACTGAATGTGTGTGAGTGTGTGTCTTCCCGTGATGGACTGGCCATCCATCCCGAGTGTTTCCTTGCCTGTGGCCTGAGATGCTGGGAAAGGCTCCAGCATCCCCACGACAATACACAGGGCAAGTGGCTTGGAGAATGGATGGATGGAGTCCTTGAACACCACTCCATATAGTGCTTTACCTGAGATCACTGCTGTTCTGTTTACTTATAGCTAACTGCATAATTTTCTTCAGAGTGCAGTCCAGTCCAGTAAGACAGCAATGTATAAGAAATTGCTGCATATTGTAAGTGTTCTAAAATAAATAACTAAAAATAACCATATTATTATTATTATCTAAATTGGAAGCAGTTACCTTCATCTAACTTCAGGTTCAGATGGAAAATGTATACTTCCTTGGACATACATTTATTGCAACAAGTACAGCAAAAGACATCCTTCATCCTTCATTAAGATTTAATGAAATCTAAAATTATTTCTTTTTTTGTTTTATCATTTTATTTCTTAAATTGTGTGGAATGTGCACTTGGGTGTAATTCAAATTATACATTATATAAAAAGTGCACTGTCAAATCAAATGTTACTTTGAAAAACATTTTAAATCATTATGTTTTAATAATATTTTAGTTATGATAGAAGTACACTTATTTTGATGTGTTACATTAAAACATTAACATGAAATATTTCATCAAAAGCTCAAGTAATATTTAACTGTATTTGTGTGTTATTTAATATTACAATTAAAAATGATATATGACCTACAGTTGTCAATATAAATGATATTCAGGCTTAATTTTTTATTTATTCTTTTTTTTTTACCTTAAATGCTAGTCGCTAACTACATTTCAATAAAATGAAATTACAGTACATAAAATATGTAAATAAGCAGGTCCAAAGCACTCAAAAGTTATGCTAATTGCATTCAATATAAATTTAAACTATATGTTTCCATATATTTGTAATTAACATGCAATTAAGTGTCTGAAAACATAACATCCAGTTCACACTTAAGCATATTATTTTAAAGTATGTTACTTCTGTAATGAGTATATTTAAAAAATATATATAATAATTAAATGTACTTATTTTCACAAGCCACAATCATATTTTTTATAGTTCACCCAAAAATGAAAATTCATCATGATTCGTCATGTCTTTTCAAACCTGTATATACCATTATTCACTTCCACGATTTAAATGCATACATACATACATACAGTACATGCACATACCTGACACTGACATTTTCATTCAATATCTCATCTTGCATCACACAGAAGAAAGAAAGTATATTTGGAACAATGAGGGTGAGTAACTGATGACACAGTGTTCATTTTTGGGTGAACTGTCCCTTTTAGTGACCAAATACTTTTTGAGGCCACAATCTTACCATGAAAACATGTGAAATGTAATATTATAAGATGCATGCAGCAGTCTCAAAGTCATCTTTTTTTCTGCCCTGCAGATGCAGTTTTCCTAGTACTCCGAGTAATTACAGTGTTCCCTACTGACCTCCTCCTAACCTGCTGGGATGAGCTTGTATTCCTCTCATTACCTGGAGCTGCACCTTCACCTTGCCCCCTTGGCCTTCCTCTATTTCAGCAGACAGTCTGGAGTTGAACCCCGGCCAGCATATAAACAGGTCTGACAGCTCTCTCCCACAGGCTGGGGCACTCCGGCTCCATGGCCATCTACGGCCACCCACGGACTGCTTGGCATCTAGGTGGACACGTTGGCTCATTGTCTTGTGAATGTGTGTGCAGGTTTGAAGAAAAGCTGCCCAGCCAGGTGTCAAGGGAGCAGTGCTCTTATATTGCAGAGTGCAGCATCCTTGGTTTGCAGGTCAGCTAAGGTCTAGTACACTTGTTAGGGCAGCTATTTCTCACAAAAGAAGGATATTATTGAATGTCTTGGTCATTCTGACCACCCACACGTAAATGTTACCATAATGTGTTGTGGCACGCATAACTATTATATATTTGTAAGTATATGAAAGCCTACAGAAAACAAATATTTAGAGACAAATGGACTGAGCCTCCATTCTTGGCCTTGCACTTTTTTTGTTTATGTCCATGAAGTCAATCCATTCGTTTTCCAAACAGCCTCTTGAGTCATCTTGGAATAATAATCATCTTAATAATAATAAATACAAATAAAGTACCATTATTAAATTGTTGTGTACTACATAAATCGTTTGAATGAATGGATGAATAAATAAATACATAAATACAAATTGAATACTTGAAAACAAACTAAGAGTTAATATTTTTCAGATAAAAAAAAAAGCCAAATGGTAACACTAAACAATAACTGAATAATAACAAACATATCATTAGTTAATATATATATTGGCATAGCTGGAGATGTGAGATAATGTGATCATTAATGTTTACTAATAAACTTATTAAACAGTATCTAATGATTAACAGATCAGTATTTCATGTAATAATACTTACAAGTCATTTGTAGATTTTTAAAAAGTGAAACTGAAAGTTTGTACGAACTGAAAGTTGAATGGCATTTTTGTAAGCATTAACTAATGATCTGTTAACCTGTTAACCCGCACCAGGATGCCAGTCCACTGAGACATTATAAACATGATATAATGTTTGTTAATTATTTATTAATTCATATTTTAATCACTGTAAACCATCTGTCAAAATTATTTGATTTTCAAGGGGTACATGATCATATGAATTAAAATTTGAATGACATTTGTAAGCATTCCAATTTACATGAAATAATGATCTGCTAATTAATAGGTTATATGTATGTTATGTACATTAATAACCATTAATAAGCACATTATCTAATATGTCTAGCCATCTGAATAAATATGAAATGATACTGATCTGTTAAGCATTATATAATATTGGTAAATTATTTATTAATGAAAGTTATTATGAAATGTTACTGACAAAATATATTTTATAAAACTCCATTTAATGTCAAAGAATGCTGGATATACTAAAACACCCACAGATGTAGTAGAAAACATATGGGTCATGTTGAAATCAGGATTAGGCACTGAATATAGTCTACATAATCATTCATACTGTACATGTAAAACTCGGCTGAGAATTGAACAGATACTTGTAACCTGGCTGAGAGGAAGACAAGAATTGTGTCTTTTTGGCAGATTTTCTGCTAATCAAGGGATGATACAATACTGGTGGCCATGATGTGTCAAGCTCCGCTGCCACTGGAGATTTCCAATGTCGTAGCTGGTCTAATGGGTCCATGAAGTAGCTGAAGAAGATGAAGTAGCTGGACGACTGGATCCATGGTTGGGCTGGTTTGTTGAATAAAGCCACTAGATCCGGGTATGGCTGATTATTCTGCAATATGGGGAGCGTGACAACGGAGTTGGAGATCCAAATGCAAGGCTTTATTTCCAAACGTGGTCAAAACAGGCAGGGTCGAGTACCAGCAAACAGTATAATCCAAGGCAGAGGCAAAAGAGTAATCCAATATACAGGCAATGGCCAGGGCAGGCAGCAAACAATCAAAAAACAAGGAAACAGTCCAAGGATCAAAAACACAGGTAAACTAGGGAACACGGAAACTAGGAACAAGGGATGGATATTCAATAATCAGCCCTCGTGGAGTGTGTGTGAGAGGAGAACACATGACAAAACCAACCAATGAGAACAAGACACATGCAACCAAGGAACCAATACAGACAAGGGTAGCACATGACATGATCACATGAGGGGCAAGGAACACATGGGAAATGGAGTCCAGAAAACAATGGCAAGAGTCCGGGGTGGAGTGCCCTCTAATGGATTTCATGGGCACTCCAGCTGGCGATTGTAACAAATAATAATAATAATAATAATAATAATAATAATAATAATAATAATAATAATAATAATAATAATAATAATAATAATAATAATAATAATATCCAGCTGGCGATTGTAACAAATAATAATAATAATAATAATAATAATAATAATAATAATCATCATAAATAACAAAACCTGTTTTAATAAATAATGACATACTTTCATATTTTAATAAATTATAATATCAAATGTGCAAAAACATTGTTAATGTACTGTACAAAGGACCTTCAACAGTCTGAACTTTTTGATGGACAATTAACATTTTAATTATTTGCCCAATAGTAATTAAGAATGTATATCAAGGCACATTATTTAGAAAAAAATATTCTACAACTTTTTTTTAATGAAATGATGTGAACTTCTGAATAAAGGCTGGACACACTAATGCAGTGAAAACAATCGTTTCTCACAACATGGCAAAATGCATATTAGCATATGCACACATAACACTTCCACTAATGCATCCCTCGATAATCCCCATATTTCCATTTACACCGAAGATTTCACAGCCCATAATGAGAAACTTGATCTATATTTGACTTTTTTTATTACTCATGAGTTACTGGCGGTAAAATTAATGTCTGTCAACCCATTGATTTAATCAAGTGCTTGAATTGTAGAACATTTGAGTTAATTATATTCTATTGGAATTTCTTTTATTGTCAGGTTTTCATTGCACTTTTATTGTCCTTTGCATGAGGCCTATCTGGACAGTCAAGAGATGTGTTGAATTGGATGCGGCACATTGATTGCCAAAATAAATCTTTAGATTTTTTTCTGCATATGAAGATGATGACAAATGAAGTGAGATGTGCACGATGGTGCCAAGTCACCTATGTGGAAAGAACATCAAAAATGATTTTCAACTAGTAACCACTTTCCAGGTTTTGAATTTCACAGACACTGCCAACCCTTTGAAAGTCAAAATTGAAGTTAAAGCTTTTAGTCCATGTCTGTTAGCTTCAAGGCTATCTTTAAACTAGATTTCTCATAAAAGATGTTGACTCTTACACAATAAACATTTTAAATGCAGTATGGGCCAAAAATATTGATGCATCATCTTGCATTCAAATGATGTCCACATTTTTGTCCAGTAAAATGCTCTCTAGAATGATAATATCCACTCTCCCATGATATAAACAACATCTGACTATTGCACAGTGTTCATAGATAAACTAAACTAAATGTTACTACCAATTTTGTTTTGTTCTGCCTCAACTCTCTGCTGGTAAAATACATCAACATGGAAAAGAAAACTGTGCTCGTTAATGCATTTCATTAGGTCTTTAAGGGTCATTATATATTTATGATGAACATTCACAAAATAACCTACTTTGAAGTTCAGCAGGCCTCCAGCAAATGACCTCTGAAGTTAATCAAGAGCAGTTGATACATTCTTTAAATAGAAAAAAAAGAAACAAAGTATAATGTTTTCAACTACCTACAATGAAATAAACAACTGTGGATGTGGACTACTGCATTCATCAAGTATTAAAATAAAATTACACTAGCTCCCTTGCGACACCCTAACTTAATACAGTACACTAAGCCCAGAAGCTTTAGTCAAATACCGTACATGGCTAATGGAGAATTATTTGATAAGGGAGAGCATGTATTAATTTGTATCTCATATGGGCCGTGGAAGCCTTAGGCCACGTACTATTCTCTTTGACAATATAAAGTGTATTAAATGGACCAGACATGACCACATCAAAACTTTGACCTACCTACTGATCTAAAAATTTGAATTACGAACCCTTGTGACACATTAATCCTTGCTAGGGGCTTCCTTTCATGAAACATTGTTAAGTGTATAGCGTACTCTGTTGATTTGTACTCTGTCCACTTTCTTCCCAGTGAGACACAGGTATCCAGCGTAAAATTAGCAAAATGCGGTATTGTATTTGCTGTGGGAAAAAACAATGGCAATCTCTGAAATATTTAAGTCTTAAAGTGGCCCTATTACGCCATTTCCAATATTGCCTTTCATGCAGTGTGTAATGTAGCTGTAAGTGAATGTAAACTATCTGCAAACTTGTAAAGCTAAAAGTGCACGATAACGTCTCGGTTACGTATGGTAACCCTCGTTCCCTGAAGGAGGGAACGGAGACGTCACGTCGGATGACCGACGAATTGGGATCTCGCTTAGAGGGACCAATCTACTTCGAGTGTAAACTAAACTAGCCAATGCACATTGGCATGCGATTATTGCATCCAGCTGCTGCTGATCACAGCGTGAGTATAAGTAGGCAGCAGGTTTTCGCGGAGGAGCCGAGCCGGTGACCCGGCCGCTCAGCGGTGGTACAGGAGCTGTGGCGACGGGACGTGACGTCTCCGTTC
>NW_015507415.1:10242-21847 GCF_001515645.1 Sinocyclocheilus grahami | reverse complement strand
GAAGCAAATACACATATGAACATTCCTTAGGTGCATATGGAAGATTGGAGGTGATTGTAACCCTCTTGGAATGGCAGAAGTGTGCCGGGGAAACACAGACTCGAGGCTATACCGTGGACTTTACACATATGAGATCCACTTAAGGTCTTACATATGGAACCCAGGCTTCTACCGGTTCTCGAGGATTCAACGAGTGAAGGCCTAGCGCCGGACGCTCCGCCATGTCTGGCTGCCGAGGGGACGGAGGAACTCAACAGGGTCTACTATATGGACTCTCTGGAGGGGTTTTAGCAAGCCGACCCGAAGCCGGGGCCTCTCAGTGCTTCTACCCGTTTGAGGTGAGAACACAGGAGGATACCAGTTCCACACGAAGGCTATATAATCTAGCGGACGTGTTAAGGGTCGCCCAGCCCGCAGCTCTACAGATAACCGCCAGCGAGGTGCCACGAGCCAGCGCCCAGGAGGATGCAACACTCTAGTTGAATGAGCTCGCAACCTGAACGGGCAGGGCACACCCTGTGCCTGATACGGCAGGGTGATGGCGTCCATAATCCAGTGGGCCATCCTCTGCTTAGAGACGGCTTTCCCCTTCTGCCAGCCTCCGTGACAGACAAAGAGCTGGTCTGAGGTCCTGAAGCTTTGTGTCCGGTCTACGTAGCACCTTAAGGCTCGGACGGGACAGCGCAAAGCTAGGGCTGGGTCTGCCTCCTCCGAGGGCAGCGCTTGGAGGTTCACCACCTGATCCCTGAAAGGCGTAGCGGGAACCTTGGGCACATAGCCGGGCCGAGGCCTCAGGGTTACCTGGGAGTCAGCCGGCCAGAACTCTAGGCACGAATCGTTGACCGAAAATGCGTGCAGGTCCCCTACCCTCTTGATGGAGGCCAATGCCAGCAGGAGCAAAGTCTTAATCAAAATAAATTTCAGCTTGACAGTCTACAAAGGCTCAAATGGACCCTGCTGTAGTGCTGTGAGCGCTAGAGTCAGGTCCCAAGAGGGTATAGAGGGGGGACGTGGAGGATTTAGCCTGCCCGCCCCCGTAAGGAACCTGATGACCAGGTCATGCTTCCCCAGCGACTTCCCTTCTACGGGGTCGTGGTTAGCAGCGATTGCAGCGACACAAACTTTGAGGGTGGAGGGAGACAGCCTTCGCTCCAACCCTTGCTGCAAAAAGGACAGCACGACTCTGATCGGGCATATTCGGGGGTCTTCTCGGTGAGAAGAACACCACTCAACAAACAGGTTCCACTTCAAAGCGTAGGCGTGTCTCGTAGACGGTGCTCTCGCTGCAGTGACGGTGTCAACTACCTCTTGAGATAGGTCACTTAGAATCTCCGCGTCCCGTCCAGGGACCAGACATGTAGTTTCCAGAGGTCTGGACGCGGGTGCCAAAGGGTGCCCCGTCTCTGAGTCAGTAGATCCTTCCTCAGAGGAATCGGCCAAGGAGGGGCTGTTGCGAGGAGCATCAGTTCTGGGAACCAGGTCCGGGTTGGCCAATAGGGTGCCACCAATAGGACCTGCTGCTCGTCCTCTCTGACCTTGCACAGCAAGAAGAAGGCTCACTTGGGGAAACGCATATTTGCAAAGGCCCCGCTGCCAGCTGTGTGCCAGTGCGTCCGTGCCGAGTGTTCCCTCGGCGACCGAAGAAGGGTCTGAGTGTGCGGTGCAACACTTACCTGGTTCCACAGGTTGGCAGAGGGTGCGTGAGTAGGGCCTTCGTTGACTCTCTCGAACCGCCCGCTGCTGCCAGCTGGCGAAGGAGGAGGATGAGCGTGGTCCGGTGTTGGTCCGTACCCTCCCGGGACCCAGGGACAGAGAGAACTGCTCTTTTGCCAAGATTTTCCAGATTCTCCACCCGGCCCTCCTCCGGGGGAGGGAGAGATGCCTTCACCATCCCCCGAGAGCAGCTTCCTCCCTCTCTGGGTCGCCCGTCCCGGGGCCTCTTGCTCTTTTGGTCACCGCCAGTTTTGACGGGGGCCTGGACAGGTGGGGCGGCCTGCCTACGCCCAGCTCCACGGCACCGCTGCGCAATGAGCAGGCTGGGGTGCTGCAGACGGGTGGATGCCTCATTCTGTTTCTGAACAGCCAAGTACTGCTGGGCCAGGCTCTTGACCGCATCACCGAAGAGGCCGGTCTGGGACACAGGGGCATTAAGGAACCGAACTTTGTCGGCGTCCCTCATATCGACCAGACACAGCCAGTTTTGGCACTTCTGGATCACCATAGTGGACATCGCACGACTCAGAGACCGCACAATGACCTTCATCGCTCGTGGCGTGAGGTCCGTAGCGGTGCAGAGTTCTTTGAGAACTTCTGAGTAGTGACCACCCTCGCGCAGGTCCCTCAGTGCCTTAGCCTGAAGAACCTGCAGTAGGCAGGCCGTATAAGCATCGCTGGCCAGTCGAGTACCTACAGACCTGGGAGGGGAGGCACGGTTTGCCCTGCCGGGTGCAGGCGGTGTTAGGACACACTTGCATCACAACTGACCATTCCACCGGGGGGACCCTTGTAGCCCCCTAGCTGCACAACCGTCAAGGGTGGTGAGGAAGGAGGAACCAGCAGATCAGTTTCCGGCAGTAAAATAAAGAATCAACTCTGAACAGCTGAAACAAGTCGTTAGTACCGTATTGGCCCGAATATAAGACGACCCTGATTATAAGACGACCCTCCTTTTTCCAGATGTAGCTTTTGGAAAAAGG
The DNA here is from genome assembly GCF_001515645.1 of Sinocyclocheilus grahami. Lineage (NCBI taxonomy): Eukaryota > Metazoa > Chordata > Actinopteri > Cypriniformes > Cyprinidae > Sinocyclocheilus > Sinocyclocheilus grahami. The sequence goes on along the minus strand of NW_015507415.1, from coordinate 19,151 downwards.
CTTTTTAAAAAACCAGGCCGTATAAGCATCGCTGGCCAGTCGAGTACCTACAGACCTGGGAGGGGAGGCACGGTTTGCCCTGCCGGGTGCAGGCGGTGTTAGGACACACTTGCATCACAACTGACCATTCCACCGGGGGGACCCTTGTAGCCCCCTAGCTGCACAACCGTCAAGGGTGGTGAGGAAGGAGGAACCAGCAGATCAGTTTCCGGCAGTAAAATAAAGAATCAACTCTGAACAGCTGAAACAAGTCGTTAGTACCGTATTGGCCCGAATATAAGACGACCCTGATTATAAGACGACCCTCCTTTTTCCAGATGTAGCTTTTGGAAAAAGGCTTTTTAAAAAACAAATCTTGTTTTTTCTCAGTAAAACACATTTTGTCTTCAATTATTTTCATATTGCATATTTTTCCTATTTTAATTTTTGTTTTGAAAGTATGGTAAAAACTGGTAAAATGTACCAACAATCACATTTAAAAAATATACACTTTTTGATATACCATAAAAAAACAAAACAGGTAGCCCATCTGAATTAGGACATTTAGGCTATCCATCTAATAGTAGCCTACCAAAATCTTATTAACAGTAGAAGCAGAGTTGGTCCCATCAGGCTAACGTGACAATCACGACTCATGCAGCTGTAAGGTTTTCTTTTTCTTTTGTTTTCCTCGCGATCTTTACAACACACATTACATTACATTAGTATTTCATGGCACACTCATTTTATGCGGTTTTGGTGCCACCTATTGTTGTGGGTGTATATTTGACATGTCAAAGTCTAGATCCTGAATATAAGACGACCGCATTTTTTCAGATTTATTTCCAAGAAAAAAACATCGTCTTATACGGTAATTCGAATCCCACTTCCGTGACGGCTACACGTCACGGGGTAACACATGTGCATAATGTGCGCCTATGTTCTACGTTGTCCGGCTGTGAACAACTTGACCCCGCCCACAAACACGTCATTTTACTGACGTCTGCTTATCTAATTTAGGGGAGTTCAATGCGGGATTCACAAAATGCTTGCTGTTGAAAGATGGATCAGTATCCTGTTTATTTGGACCAGCTGCTCCACTGAATCACAACCTGTAAGTATGGTAAATAATAGATGTTTATATTTTCTATAGAGCGTTCAAAATACAGAACTATTGAAATAGGCGTATCGTTTCCAAAACTCGCTGTACGCCGTAGACCAATCACAACAGATTAGGCCATCTGACCAATCAGAGCAGAGCAGTCTCACGGAAAGGAGGGGTTTAGAGAGACTGAATCTTTGAACTGCTTCGAACGAATCGTTTGAGAATTGCTGGAAAATGAGGCGATATTAAATGCATATTTTGAGACAACGAAAGCATTTTTTGACCTTGCATGCATGTAAACCTATTGTAGGAGACTCCCAAAACAATATTAGGAACTGTAAAAATGGCATAATAGGGACACTTTAAAATGATTTAGCATCAGTAAATTAACCTAAATATTCAAACAAAACATGTTTAATGGTTATACCCATTAAAATGGTGATCATAACAGTAATATTATTCTTTATGTGATGCTATGCAACAGTCGAAGATTTTGTCTGACTTGGATACATGGACCAACACATTTAAAAAATCACAGGGATGAAAGGCGAAATTGCATCCTGTGAGAATGTCTCCTCAGAAGTGGTATAATGTAAATGCTTTGTTCTTTATCATGGTAAAACTGATGGCAAGGATGAGAGAGAGAAACAAGACCTAGCAGACCAGAAAGCAGGTACACATTATTTGTTAGCATAATTTCAAAGGTCTGATGCAAATTTAAAAGGACACTTTAATTTGTTCCATCTAGAAGGTCTACAAAAGTTTTGGAAATTGCATTTTAAGATTTAAGATTCATAAAAGTGTCTTCATATGTTTGTGAACCCAGATATCTTTATAAAAATTCCTGATGGATAAAATCCTAGTGATTTTTTTTTTTTTTACCATTGAATATCCAATTTCACTGAGAGATACTTTACAATGAATGCAAACATGAGGATTCGCTCAACACAACGCATGATGTTGAAAGCATAACACAATGGTCTTCAATTACCTCCTGAACCCAAACAATTAGTTTTGCATTACGTATTGGTGGATTCATGATTTCAAGGAATTGCTTAATCAATTTTCAGTGATCTCATTTGAACCGAATTCATCACCTCTTTAATTAGCAGACACCAGATGGCAACACACACAAAAGCAGCTTGAATTAGTGACTAATTGCCAGGCAAACTTTCAACTTTCCACAATTCCAGCCAACATTAGAAAGGGCACAGAGCGTATAGCGAGAGCATGGTTAAAATACATGTCAAGCTAACAATTAATCTGCCGCTGCTTTGAAATGTACAGAATATTCCCAGCTCTGTCTGATAAAGAGAGGCTGAAGGAGCACTAGATCCCAAGCTGTGAAGTACTCGGGCAATTAGCCCATCCATCTGCTTTGAAGAAGTTCAATATATTGTAAAATGACCAACAGATATGTTTCATCATGCCAAATTATCAAGAGATACTTGTTCAGAGAGCTGACTCTGGAGTTTTGTGGAAGTGCTTGGCTGCATCCCAATTAGCATGCTATCCATTATATATAGCAGAAGAAATTAAGATTAGTGAGATCATAGTGCATTGAAAGAAGTATGTCAAACATCCCCAAGGGACTTTCAGTCTCCCCTATAAAATATACTACTAAAGTATGATAATGCATCATATTTGATACACACATTTCTAAGGACTATAAATGATCAACATGATCAACATTTTGATGAAAAACATGTTATATATAATTTATAATCAGTCATAATTCTTCTGTCTTACTGATAGTTCATACATATTTAGCAAGTAGCCTTTCTGTAGCCTTTATATGGCCTTTCAGTTTTTTCCTGTTAAATGTAAGAATAACTTTTATATTGTTAGTAGTATTTTAATATGAACATTTACTGTACTAAAACAGTAAATACTTAATTAAACCCATACTTTTTTTTAAGTCCTGTAAAAATGTCAACATCAAAGATGATACATCAGGCTTTTGAGGAACGTCTCTCAATCATCATCGTGTATAGAATTTTGATCATAAACCTAACCATTTAAATATCATTATAAGTTATATTATTGGGAAATATAGTGGCAACTGATATGTGTATGTATTTCATGCAAGTAGTCTGCTATACAGTTATAATGATCGCATTGATTTAAAAGATCAGAATTTCTAGATAGATTTTTCTTTTTTTCTCTCTCTCTCGCACACTGACTCATATAATTCATATACCAGGTTTTACAGGGTTTAAATCCATGCAGGGATTTGTAACGGATCTCTATGGGTGTTTTGAGCTGTAGAAACATAGCAATGAATGTTATGCACAGCTGCCACAGCTGTGTTTAAATGTATCTAAAAATTATAATTAATTTTACCTAAATACTGTAGGCAGATGCTAATGCTTACCTTGAAATGACAACAGCTTGGGTCTTTGGTATTGGTACATAATTGTATGAAGCAATAGTTTGTATCTCAGTGTAAAGTCAAAAGTATGTGTATTTTCCTTTCACCAATGTTTCATTGTAGTGTTAATCAGGAGTGTGGCTAAACCAGCACTAAATGGGCAAAGTCTGAAACAACATGCTATGAAAAGCCAAATAGTCAAATAAGTGAAAAGTGAAAGAAGAAAAAAAAACAGCATTTTTACCTGTAGTGTCTTGCCTTAACAACTATACTTTTCAAAATTCACAACATTTCTTGCAAAGTCAGCACAAGCGCTTAGTCAGAACCAGTGTTGGATCCTGGAAGAGGCGATATACAGTAGGCAAGGATGGCTTCACTCCCTGGGGCGGCGTTCTCTCACGCTCATCTGCGACAGTTTCACGGCATTGTGCCCACTCTCCGTTCTGCCCGACCACCCCCCTCTCATACCAAAGCTGAATTGTGACCTATAGCTGGTAATTTTTTTTTTCTCCTGTGCCTCATTGTGCTATACTTCACTCACTCTCACTTATGTTAATATCTGTCTATCTGCCCACAAAAGTACTGTAAAAAAAGTCTTCACCAGCTAGAGGCTAATTTAACATGGTACAGTACAAGTAAAGTTAATCAAATCAAACTTTAAATGGGATAAAGTGCGACATGCACAGGGTTGCCAGGTCTGCAAAACAAAACCAGCCAGTTACTATTCAAAACTAGCCCAATCAGGGTTTTTTTCCATCCCACATTCTAGGGGGTGGGGGAGGGATAGCTTTAACCCGTGGACTAAAAAACAACCTACGACAACAGTATAAAAGTAGCCCAATTCTCTGTAAAACTGCAGACGTGGAAACCCTGAACATGCAATATGGTGAAATAAGCCCGCCTTCCAAATAAAAGAGTAAATCACCACTTGGTAAAGTCACTGCAGCTGCCGTTAAGTGCAATAATGGGACAGCATATGCGCATAGGTTTTCATACCCTAAATATCGTGTTTTTAATGCTATATAAACATAACATTATGGGAACATTTGGTAACACTTTATTTTGATAGTACACCTTGCATTCTACTAAAAATAAGTAATTTTGCCACTACATGTCAACTAGCAGTAATCACAGTATTAGGAAACGGTCTGCTTAATGTCTGCTAACACTTTATTTTGATGGTCCTCCAACAGACATTTTACTGACTATAAGTAACTTATTCTACTAACCAGTTCCTAACCCTAATCTAACAGTCAACTAATATACTCAAAGTTAGTTGACAAGCTGGTAGCTGGTACAGTAGAATTACAGTAAAAGGCCTTTTTTTTCATCTACATAAATTGCTCACTATCTTTGATTTAAAATGTTTAGCTGATTATTAATTATGCAGAAGAAGAAAGATGTATTGCAAGAAAATATGTGTTAATTTAATGCCAAGTGAAATCCCAGTGCTGCTTTCACCTACTAAAAATAAAAACAAAATGCTAATATCACCATTATCCTGAGTGCACATGCATGAAGCGCATACAATTTATTTCGTGCCCTGCCATTATTCTTGTCATTTCTCAATTGCCGTGTCATTGTTTAGCCCTCTGAAACACAGTGATATTGCAGGTGCTGTGCCTCTATGGCTCTATTATCCTCCAGCAACACTGCGGGTCAAGTGACAAATGTGTCTCACTTCTGATGTTCATTGTTGAATCTGCTGAGCTGTGCTGCTTCGATAATGTTGGGGGCTGCAACGATAAAGGCACAACAACAGTAGATAAAAGAGAAAATGAAGCAGGAAAGGAGTGTGTTTGTCCTAGGTGTACACACCGCCTCATCTGAGAGGAAAGTTGATAACCTCAATGTCTGGATATATTCAGACATTTCTTGTCCACTGAATTCAACAATACTAATTCGAAGCATGATGTTATACTGTGGTGGACAATGAAATTATGAACTTTAATTATATTTAGGGGGAAAAAATGCCATGGATAAAAAGCTGAAATCTGGTAGACACTCTCTAATGGCCAAAAACAAAGCAGGTCCTCATTAGATCCTCTGAAAGGTCAGCTCGTTGACATCTTCACCCACTGGCATGGGCTCCCCAACCCATGTCACTTTAAATGCCATCTTCTTTTTGACTTCTCAGTTGACTCTGGTTGACAGGAGGTTAGTCCAATAACAATTTTAGTAGAAGAAGAACTTGCTTCTTCTATACAGAGTTTGTCAAAGGTTTACTAATCCTCAGTCTGACTCAAAGGAAACATTATCCAATCACATCAGAGCATAAACTGTATTTTTCTGTCTGTTTGATGGTCTATCATTAGTGGCAATGATTTGGACATACTTCTGTTTCTGTAGTCAGACAATCACACACACAAGGGCCCTTTTGTGATGATTTTTCTTGGTTCTGCCCTCAAATGGCAAGTCAAAATGATTTTTTTTTGTGTGTTGCTCATGCAATACCAACCGCTATGATGCTAGGACATTTTACTGGCCCAAGTCAAAATACACATTTTTACCTGTTTTATGTAATTCTGAAAAAGTTTTAGAACACCTCAACAAGCCCCTCAATTTAAACACGGACATGTTCCCACAAATAAGAGCTTTATCAATAAGGCTACTAGCCTTAGCAAACACTAAGTGCTGACTGGGAGTTTTTGTTTTGTTTTGTTTTTTTGAAAGATATATTTTTCAGTGCTTTAATGGAGTTTGATTGCTTAATGCAACACTGTTCTGCAAATTTTGCATATTAAATATCTGTTGAATGCATGAAAAATAATTCGAGACAAGCGCATCTGGCTAAATGCTTTCACTTTCCATGATTCCCTACTTAAAGAACAATCAAAGCCTCATTTTTTTTAAAGGCAATTATCCTTTAACCCATAGTTTGTTAATTAGAAGATAATCCCTCTTTTGATTAACTGCTGACCTTTAAAACTTGAGATAATTTGGACTTGCCTCGTGCCTGCCTTACACTATCACTATATTACAAGTAAGCTTTGCTTAGCAAAGCATAACTTGTGTGAGCAAATGTGTTACTGAAAAGCATGCATTTATTAGAAGTACAGTTTTGAAATGACCTCATAAGCTGTTAACATATAATACTCCTCATAAAATAAGTTTTAAGTGTGTCATACTAGTACATAATGCTATTTTGGTGTCAATAACAGTAATGTGCCATTTTAAATCTAGACACAAACATTGGCTAAATGTGAGATTTGACGGATGTGAGCGAATGCACTAAGCTCTCATATGGCTTCATGTAGAAGATGTCACACAAATTGATATAGTCAATAAGTATTCATATTGACGATGTTTATGACACTGGTGTCTTTATTGTAGTGATTGGATATCTGACTCATTTCCAAGAATCAGTTATTTCAAATAATTAGTTACAATGAACCATTTCAAATAAATATGTTGCAATTCATTTCCAGCTTAATGTGATTCCTGACATCCCAGAATGGCATGTTGCACCATCTAAAATATTAAAATTAAGTCATACAGTATGCAGCAAATATTCCCCTTTAGTGTTTATTGTAATGTATCACAGTTTAGTTTGTTGCAGTTAAAATTGATCCAATAAAAACTGGATCAATGTTACGTAAATGCCTGTAAATTGCTTTTGCAGTAGACAATACTAAAAACCTATCAATCCTTTGCCTTAAATAAAGTAACAGGCCCTAAATCAGCCACATTTTCAATTACATGTCAGGTTCTCAGTCACTCGAGAACCACTGGAATAGATTAATTCTGATTCAGACTGGTTAAAAACTGGTTCTGCAGATTCACTAAAAAGTTTAACGACTGACAATAATAATTTGTTCACAAAACGTCATAATTTTTCTGGCGCATGGCCACTATGGTCGTTCAATGGAAAGAGATTAGAGAAGATTGTTTCACATTATGAGAGTGAGTACATTTTGGCAGGATTTTGGGGTGAACTGTTTTAAAAAGGGAAAATAATCTACAAATACTCAAAAGGTGCCTTATAATCTTACTGTAGAAGTTTATAGGCATTTTATATACACATCACACACAGTGCTCTAGCCTTATGTTGGCTGCAGTTAGACTTAAACACTCAACTCAGACCCAAGTCACCTGATTCCAAAGTAAATCCATGTAAAATTATTCAATGCATTCCTCTTAGCCAATCAATGCAGCTGCACATATGCGACTGTCAGACATGAATCGCATACATCAAACATGCGCATTAAAAGAGGCAAAGTTGCGAGCCACTCATATGTGGAGCCACTACACACTGACAGGTTTATAAATCAAAGGAGACAGTAAAGAATGACAGGGCATTAGGGCATGTTTCACTTACTGAGTAAAGACACTTTGCTATCACACTCTCTAGGGACTCTCATGAGGAACAGAAAATTGCTTTCACCCATTAAAAAAACATATTTTATAATACATTGAAGCTGTCACCGCCACAGAGGCCATACAAAGCATGCAATATGTGTCCTTAATTGATGAAGTGTGTAATTTCTTACATGGAACATGTGAGGAGGTCAGCCTAAGTGTAGCTGATGAAGCATTCAGCTGAGGGACGTAAAGCAGCCAGTGGCTTTGTTGTAAGATATTGAAATTGTGGATGAAAATCTGGGTTCAAATCTTATTGGAAACAATATTAAAGTAGTGTTTACTTTTGTGCATTTGATCCAAATTGACAGTGCATTCACTGCACAGGCTAAATTTTGTTAGCATGTGATTTCCCTAGGAATGTAACCTATGGCCTTGGTGCTGTTAGCACCATGCTCTACCAGAAACCCTTGAGCCCAATTGTCTGTGGTAGTTAAGAATGGAAATGTGCAAAGATTTGCAAGTCAAAATTAGCTTCCTGTTTAAATTTAAAATTTAATTTAAATCAGTGACACAGGCTGTGTCTGAAAGCTGAAAAATGCTGCCTTTGTAGGATGCATTCCAAGGTAGACTTTCTGTCTCCTGAGACGCCTTCATTTGATGGATTTTTGAAAGCAGCATAGATGAATCCTTTGCTGCATTTGATTTCCATGATGGTAAAAAATGTATATGAAGTCTGAAAGTTGTGGTTGGTTGGCTGTTTGTGTGTAATTATAAGTTTTTGACCAAGTTTTCCACATTCGAGGTCATTTCTAGTGAGAATGTTTTATTATAGTAATTAAACATTCCCTTAGTTTCGAAGCTTGCTCTATTTTGTTTTATTCTGAAATTGCATTTTAAGGCAGCGAGGCAACAAGTCAGCAGCCTAAGCTTTCAGACACAGCCATATTTTCAGACTCTTCATAATCAAACAAACCTGATTCAGCTCAACAGCTTGTTAGCAGAGACTGTGGGTCTGTATTTGATGGTTTGGATAATGACACCCATACACCCATACTTTCACATTACATGACTGTTTTGGGTATCATGGGGATACCCTAACCATAACCCTAAGTAGAAAGAACCCATCAACAACATGTAAAGAGAGGCTGCTAA